>NC_053023.1:683130711-683340290 GCF_003073215.2 Triticum urartu | reverse complement strand
CAAGCTTGCAAAGTGAGGCACCCGGTAAATCTGTTTTCAGGGACTTAGTAGTTTTCACCAAGTCTGGGATTATTTAGTTCATGATGCCATATGTTCGGCTTGTTTCCTAGTGATCCGTGCCTCTTTTGAGGATGATCAGTAAAGGAGTTTTGTTAATCATGTTATGCTCTATCCATCCATGTCTTTACTTGCAATTATGGATCATCCTAACTTGAGTCAATCGAGCTCTACTTTTGCTTCGTGGTGAATCTGGGCAGATCGTCAACTTGTTTGCGATTTTGCCGATGTTATTGTAGTTAATCCATGCATGCTATGCCATTGTTCTTGCCATTTCTAGCTTGTATTTTGTGCCTTCTTTATGGATGTATGCTTGCCTTGCCATGACTTGCACCGTAGTGAGTGCATCGAGCTCGTTTACATGCCTTCATGTGTTATATTTCAGCATGACTCAGTTTTCACTAAGTCTGAAAACTGATTGTGTTTTAGCCATGTTCGTGTGCCCGTTAGTATATTTTGTGAACCCTTTTGTCCCCAGGTCAATTTGGGTCTTTTGTTAATCTTGTTGAGTAGCTCCATGCCATGTTCTTACTTGTCTTAATCAGGTCATGTATCATGTTGTTTTGCTGCTCCGAAGAGGGCTTCGTGACCTGAAATTTCAGACAAGTGTTAATTTCACTAAGTCTGCAATCTGTTTTGCATTTGCGTTTTTGCCATGCTTGTTTGAACCTCATAATGGATGAATTGGCCGTGGCTCAGTGCTAGTATTTTGTTAACAATCTTGTGTGCATCCCTTCCATGTATTTTGTTGTCATTTTTGGTGGCTGTAGCATGTTCGTTTCATTGCGTTTAGATGCCTACTTGCTGTAAATTGCAGACCGGTGTCATTCTTAAAACGCTTGCCATTTCCAAACCGTAACTCCGATTCCAACGATCTTTATATCGTTTTCAAGCGATTTCATCCCCTCTTTCCAGTGGCATGCTTGGTTTTCCAAGTTGAGGCCAGGTTCATGCATTTCCTGTCATATCTTGCATTTTGCATCCCACATCGCGTCCCGCATAGCATATCATCTTTGCATCGTGTTGGTTGAGTTTGCATGTGGTTGATTGTATCCTTGTTGCTTGTCTGTCTTGTTTGGGTAGAGCCAGGAGACGAGTTTGCTACCGAGGAGCCCGTTGAGTTTGCTTGTGAGGATCCAGTCAACTCTGACAACTGTGCAGGCAAGATGATCATACCCTCGAAATCACTACTATCTTTGCTATGCTAGTTTGCTCGCTCTTTTTCTATGCCAATGCTACGATGCCTACCTTTTGCTTGTCAGCCTCCCAAATTGCCATGTCAACCTCTAACCCACCATTTTCCTAGCAAACCGTTGATTGGCTATGTTACCGCTTTGCTCAGCCCCTCTTATAGCGTTGCTAGTTGCAGGTGAAGATTGGAGGCCGTTCCTTGTTGGAACATCTTTTATTTACTTGTTGGGATATCATTATATTGGCATGTTATCTTAATGCATCTATATACCTGGTGAAGGGTGGAAGGCTCGGTCTCTCGCCTAGTGTTTTGACCAACTCTTGCCGCCCTAGTTTTCCGTCATATCGGTGTTATGTTCCCGGATTTTGCGTTCCTTATGCGGTTGGGTTATAATGGGAACCCCTTGATATTTCGCTGTGATTAAAGCTTTTCCAGAAATGCCCAACATTGGTTTTACCATTCGCCACCTAGCCTTTTCTTTCCCTTGGGTTCTGCAGACTCAAGGGTCATCTTATTTTATCCCCCCCCCCGGGCCAGTGCTCCCTCTGAGTGTTGGTCCGAACTGAGCTGTCTGCGGGGCCACCTCGGTGAAACTTGAGGGTTAGTTTTACTCGTAGCTAGTCTCATCTGAGTGTGCCCTGAGAACGAGATATGTGCAGCTCCTATCGGGATTTGTCGGCACATTCGGGCGGTGTTGCTGGTCTTGTTTTAACCTGTCGAGGTGTCTTGAGTTACCGAGATACCGAGTCTGATCGGAACGTCTTGGGAGGAGGTCTATTCCTTCGTTGACCGTGAGAGCTTGTCATGGGCTAAGTTGGGACTCCCCTACAGGGATTGAATTTTTGAAAGCCGTGCCCGCGGTTATGGGCAGATGGGAATTTATTAATGTCTGGTTGTAGATAACTTGAACTAAACTTAATTAAAATGAATCAACTGAGTGTGTTACCGTGATGGCCTCTTCTCGGCGGAGTCCGGGAAGTGGACACGGTGTTGGACTAATGTTTGCGCAGGTTGTTCTCTAGTTTTCTCGCTCGCGCATTGCCTCCTCTTCTCGCTCTCTTTTGCGTATAAGTTAGCCACCACATATGCTAGTCGCTTGCTACAGCTCCACATATATTTGCCTTACCCTTCCTATAAGCTTAAATAGTCTTGATCGCGAGGGTGCGAGATTCCTGAGTCCCTGTGGCTCACAGATACTATAACTCTAGATGCAGGTCCAGGTGATTCCGCTCCAGGTGACGAGTACGAGCTCAAGTGGGAGTTCGACGAAGACTCTCAGCGTTACTACATGTCTTTTCCTGATGATCAGTAGTGGTGCCTAGTTGGGGTTTGATTCGGGGCCTTGTCGCATGTTGGGTTCTTTTCTATTTTGGCGCCGTAGTCGGGCCATGAGTGTTTGAATGATGGATGTTATTTATGTACTTTGATGTGACGTGGCGAGTGTAAGCCAACTATGTACCTCCCCTTTTTATTATATATTACATGGGATGTTGTGATGATTGCCTAACTTGCGACATTGCTTTCAATGCGGTTATGTCTCTAAGTCGTGCCTCGACACGTGGGAGCTATAGCCGCATCGAGGGCGTTATATAGGTTCCCACTCATCATGCAATTTTCTAGGAACTGAAACTTCCAATTCCAAATTTTCTTCCAAAGCTTTCATCATAGCATCAACAATATGTTTAGTAAAAGCTTTACTTTGTTCATAAGCATGGGGTTAATTTATCATGGATTGCAACAAAGAAATACAATCAATCAAAGAGCAACTATCATAATTAAAGTCTTTGTAATCCAAAAGAGTGGGCACATCACTAGTTAAAGTTTTGACCTCTCCAAACCCACTTTCATCAATTTTCTCAACAATATTTTCACCCTTCGAAATATTGGGACACCTTCTACCTAAAGTTGAATCTTCTCCAGTCCCTTTTTCATCATTCTTAACTTTACTAAACAAGGAATCAATAGAAGAAACACCAATCATTTTAAGATCTTGATCATCTTTGCAAGAATAATCACTTGAAAAAGCTTTCTCTAACAATTCTCTTTTAGCTCTAAGCATAGCAGTTCTTTTCTTAATTTCATACATAGAAACATAAATAGATTTAATTGGTTCATCTACTTTAGGCACAAAAATTTTCATCTTGATATTTTCCACATCATGAGCAATTCTATCAACACTTCTAGACAAATCATCAATCTTATTCAACTTTTCTTCTATGGAAGTGTTGAAAACTTTTTGTGTGTTGATAAATTCTTTAATATTATTCTCAAGATCAGAGGTGCTCTTATTATTATTATTATAAGATTGATTTCCATAGGAATTACCATAATTATTAGAGGAATTACTAGGAAAAGGCCTAGGATTAAAATGACCTCTATAAGCATTATTGTTGAAATTATTTCTAGAGATAAAATTCACGTCAATGGCATCACTATTTTGCTCAATCAAGGTAGACAAAGGAATATCATTAAAATATATAGGAGCACTTTTACTAGCAACCAATTTCATAAGATCATCAACTTTATCATTCAAAGAAGAAATTTCTTCAACCGAATTAACTTTTTTACTAGTAAGAGCTCTTTCGGTATGCCATTGTGAATAATTTGCCATGATATTATCAACCAATTTGGTGGCTTCACCCAAAGTAATTTCCATAAAAGTACCACCCGTGGCGGAATCTAAAAGATTGCGAGAAACAAAATTCAACCCTGCATAAATTTTTTGTATGATCATCCAAAGATTTAACCCATGAGTTGGGCAATTCCTTAGCATCATTTTCATCCTTTCCCAAGATTATGCAACATGCTCATGTTCAAGTTGCTTGAAATTCATGATCTAGGTTCTAAGGGAAATAATTTTTGCAGGAGGAAAATACTTAGTGATAAAAGCATCTTTGCACTTGTTCCAAGAATTGGTACTATTACGAGGCAAAGAAGAGAACCAAATTTTTACAGAATCAAGCAAAGAGAACGGAAATAATTTCATCTTGACCACATCATTATCCACATATTTTTTATTTTGCATATCACATAATTCCACGAAGGTATTAAGATTGGACGCGATATTCTCATTAGGAGTACCGTAAAATTGGTCTTTCATAACAAGATTCAGCAAAGCAATATTAATATCACAAGTCTCCGCACTAGTGGCAGGAGGAGCAAGTGGAGTACCAATAAAATCATTATTGTTGGTATTTGAGAAATCACACAATTTGTTGTTCTCTTGAGTCATGATGACCACACAACAAGATTGCACTCAAAAACAGATCCAACAAGAAAACGGCGAACGGAAAAAGAAAGGCGAATAAAACGGCAGATTTTTGTGAAGTGGGGGAGAGGAAAACGAGAGGCAAATGACGAATAATGTAAATTGCAAGTAGATGAGATTTGTGATTAGGAACCTGGTTATGTTGAAGATCCTCCCCGGCAGCGACGCCAGAAATTCTCCTTGATGGTAGCTGGAACTACGTCGGTATTTCCCCGTAGAGGGAGGGATGATGTAGCACAGTGACGGTAGGTATTTCCCTCAGTTATGAAACGAAGGTATCGAACCAGTAGGAGAACCAAGCAACACAACGTAAATGGCACCTGCACACAAACAACAACACCTCGCAACCTGACGAGTTAAAAGGGTTGTCAATCCCTTCCGGGGTATGACGCCTCAAGATAGGCAAGCGGACGTGACGTAAATTGTAGTAGATTGATAGATCGAACACCAAATAAAATAAAGATAAAACGCAGGAAGGTATTTTTGTATTTTTTGGTTTAATAGAGCTGAATAAAAATGCAAAGGAAAAGTAGATCGCAAGGCAAATATATGAGAAAGAAGACCCGGAGGCAGTAGGTTTCACTAGTGGCTTCTCTCGAGAAAAATAGCAAATGGTGGGTAAACAAATTATTGTTGGGCAATTGATAGAACTTCAAATAAATATTACGATATCCAGGCAATGATCATTACATAGGCATCACATCCAAGATTAGTAGACCGACTCCTGCCTGCATCAACTACTATTACTCCACACATCGACCGCTATCCAGCATGCATCTAGTGTATTAAGTTCATGGAAAAACAGAGTAATGCAATAAGAACGATGACATGATGTAGACAAGATCCGTTTATCTATATGGCGGTATATATATATCTTATCTTTTTATCCTTAGTAGAAATGATATGTACGTGTCGTTTCCCTTTCTGTCACTGGGATCGAGCACCGTAAGATTGAACCCACTACTGGGCACCTCTTCCCATTGCAAGATAAATAGATCAAGTTGGCCAAACAAAACCCAAATATCGGAGAAGAAATACGAGGCTATAAGAGATCAAAGAAACTCAAATAACTTTAATGGATATAAAAAGATATGACTGATCAAAAACTAGAAGTTCATCAGATCCCAATAAACACACGCAAAAGAGTTACATCATATGTATCTCCAAGAGACCATTGTATTGAAAATTCAGCGAGAGAGAGAGAGACATCTAGCTACTAACTACGGACCCAAAGGTCTACAAGGAACTACTCACGCATCATCGGAGAGGCACCAATGGAAGTGGTGAACCCCTCTATGATGGTGTCTAGATTGGATCTGGTGGTTCTGGACTCTGCAGCGGCTGGATGAATATTTCGTCGACACTTTTAAGGTTTCTGAAATATTGGGGTATTTATAGAGCAAAGAGGCGGTCCAGGGGGCACCCGAGGTGGGTACAACCCACCAGGGCGCCCCTGGGCCTCCTGGCGCGCCCTGGTGGATTGTCCCGTCCTCAGGACTCCCCCAGGTGCTACCAGGGCCCAACATGTTCCTTCTGGTCCATAAAAAAAGCTCCGTAAAGTTTCGTGGCATTTGGACTCCGTCTGGTATTGATTTTCTGCGATGTAAATGAAGGAAATATGCCTTAGAGGCAATAATAATGTTATTATTTTATTTCCTTATATCATGATAAATGTTTATTATTCATGCTAGAATTGTATAATCCAGAAACATAATACTTGTGTGAATACATAGACAAACTAAACGTCACTAGTATGCCTCTAATTGACTAGCTCGTTAATCAAAGATGGTTATGTTTCCTAACCATAGACATGTGTTGTCATTTGATTAACGGGATCACATTATTAGGAGAATGATGTGATTGACATGACCCATTCCATTAGCTTAGCACCCGATCGTTTAGTATGTTGCTATTGCTTTCTTCATGACTTATACATGTTCCTATAACTATGAGATTATGCAACTCCCGTTTGCCGGAGGAACACTTTGTGTGCTACCAAGCGTCACAACGTAACTGGGTGATTATAAAGGAGCTCTACAGGTGTCTCCAAAGGTAAATGTTGGGTTGGCGTATTTCGAGATTAGGATTTGTCACTCCGATTGTCGGAGAGGTATCTCTGGGCCCTCTCGGTAATGCACATCACATAAGCCTTGCAAGCATTGCAACTAATGAGTTAGTTGCGACATGATGTATTACGAAACGAGTAAAGAGACTTGCCGGTAACGAGATTGAACTAGGTATAGAGATACCGACGATCGAATCTCGGGCAAGTAACATACCGATGACAAAGGGAACAACGTATGTTGTTATGCGGTCTGACCGATAAAGATCTTCATAGAATATGTGGGAGCCAATATGAGCATCTAGGTTCCGCTATTGGTTATTGACTGGAGACATGTCTCGGTCATTTCTACATTGTTCTCGAACCCGTAGGGTCCGCACACTTAAGGTTTCGATGACAGTTATATTATGAGTTTATGAGTTTTGATGTGCCGAAGTTAGTTCGGAGTCCCGGATGTGATCACGGACATGACGAGGAGTCTCGAAATGGTCGAGACATAAAGATTGATATATTGGACGACTATATTCGGACACCGGAAGTGTTCCGGATGATTTCGGAGAAAACCGGAGTGCCGGAGGGTTACCGGAACCCCCCGGGAGAAGTAATGGGCCTTATGGGACCTAGTGGAGAGAGAGAGGGGCGGCCAGGGTGGGCCACGCGCCCCCTCCCCCTCTGGTCCGAATTGGACTAGGAGAGGGGGGGCGCCCCCCTTTCATTCTCCCTCCCCCCTTCCTTTCCCCCTCCTAGTAGGAGTAGGAAAGAGGGGAGTCCTACTCCTACTAGCAGGAGGACTCCTCCTCCTTGGCGTGCCCTAGGGCCGACCGGCCTCCTCCCCTTGCTCCTTTATATATGGGGGCAGGGGGCACCCCTAGACACACAAGTTGATCCACGTGATCGTTTTCTTAGCCGTGTGCGGTGCCCCTTCCACCATACTCCTCGATAATATTGTAGCGGTGCTTAGACGAAGCCCTGCGACGGTAGAACATCAAGATCGTCACCACGCTGTCGTGCTGATGGAACTCTTCCCCGACACTTTGCTGGATCAGAGCCCGGGGATCGTCATCGAGCTGAGCGTGTGCTAAAACTCGGAGGTGCCGTAGTTTCGGTGCTTGATCGATCGGGCCGTGAAGACGTACGACTACATCAACTGCATTGTCATAACGCTTCCGCTGTCGGTCTACGAGGGTACGTAGATCACACTCTCCCCTCTCGTTGCTATGCATCACCATGATTTTGCGTGTGCGTAGGAAATTTTTTGAAATTACTACGTTCTCCAACAGTGGCATCCGAGCCTAGGTTTTATGTGTTGATGTTATATGCACGAGTAGAACACAAGTGAGTTGTGGGCGATATAAGTCATACTGCTTACCAGCATGTCATACTTTGGTTCGGCGGTATTGTTGGATGAAGCGGCCCGGACCGATATTACGTGTACGCTTACGCGAGACTGGTTCTACCGACGTGCTTTGCACACAGGTGGCTGGTGGGTGTCAGTTTCTCCAACTTTAGTTGAAATGAGTGTGGCTATGCCCGGTCCTTGCGAAGGTTAAAACAGCACCAACTTGACAAACTATCGTTGTGGTTTTGATGCGTAGGTAAGATTGGTTCTTGCTTAAGCCCGTAGAAGCCACGTAAAACTTGCAACAACAAAGTAGAAGACGTCTAACTTGTTTTTGCAGGGCATGTTGTGATGTGATATGGTCAAGACATGATGCTAAATTTTATTGTATGAGATGATCATGTTTTGTAACCGAGTTATCGGCAACTGGCAGGAGCCATATGGTTGTCGCTTTATTGTATGCAATGCAATTACGCTGTAATGCTTTACTTTATCACTAAGCGGTAGCGATAGTCGTGGAAGCATAAGATTGGCGAGACGACAACGATGCTACGATGATGATCAAGGTGTCGCGCCAGTGACAATGGTGATCATGACGGTGCTTCGAAGATGGAGATCACAAGCACAAGATGATGATGGCCATATCATATCACTTATATTGATTGCATGTGATGTTTATCTTTTATGCATCTTATCTTGCTTTGTTTGACGGTAGCATTTTAAGATGATCTCTCACTAATTATGAAGAAGTGTTCTCCCTGAGTATGCACCGTTGCGAAATTTCTTCGTGCTGAGACACCACGTGATGATCGGGTGTGATAGGCTCTACGTTCAAATACAACGGGTGCAAAACAGTTGCACACGCAGAATACTCAGGTTATACTTGACAAGCCAAGCATATATAGATATGGCCTCGAAACACGGAGACCAAAAGGTCGAGCGTGAATCATATAGTAGATATGATCAACATAGTGATGTTCACCAATGAAACTACTCCATCTCACGTGATGATCGGACATGGTTTAGTTGATTTGGATCACGTAATCACTTAGAGGATTAGAGGGATGTCTATCTAAGTGGGAGTTCTTTAGTAATATGATTAATTGAACTTAAATTTATCATGAACTTAGTACCTGATAGTATCTTGCTTGTTTATGTTTGATTGTAGATAGATGGCCCGTGCTGTTGTTCTATTGAATTTTAATGCGTTCCTTGAGAAAGCAAAGTTGAAAGATGATGGTAGCAATTACACGGACTGGGTCCGTAACTTGAGGATTATCCTCATTGCTGCACAGAAGAATTATGTCCTGGAAGCACCGCTGGGTGCGAGGCCTGCTGCTGGAGCAACACCAGATGTTATGAACATCTGGCAGAGCAAAGCTGATGACTACTCGATAGTTCAGTGTGCCATGCTTTACGGCTTAGAATCGGGACTTCAACGACGTTTTGAACGTCATGGAGCATATGAGATGTTCCAGGAGTTGAAGTTAATATTTCATACAAATGCCCGGATTGAGAGATATGAAGTCTCCAATAAGTTCTATAGTTGCAAGATGGAGGAGAACAGTTCTGTCGGTGAGCATATACTCAAAATGTCTGGGTATAATAATCACTTGATTCAATTGGGAGTTAATCTTCCAGATGATTGCGTCATTGACAGAATTCTCCAATCACTGCCACCTAGCTACAAGAGCTTCGTGATGAACTATAATATGCAAGGGATGAATAAAACTATTCCCGAGCTCTTCGCAATGCTGAAAGCTGCGGAGGTAGAAATCAAGAAGGAGCATCAAGTGTTGATGGTCAACAAGACCACTAGTTTCAAGAAAAAGGGCAAAGAGAAGAAGAAGGGGAACTTCAAAAAGAACAGCAAGCAAGTTGCTGCTCAAGAGAAGAAACCCAAATCTGGACCTAAGCCTGAAACTGAGTGCTTCTACTGTAAGCAGACTGGTCACTGGAAGCGGAACTGCCCCAAGTATTTGGCGGATAAGAAGGATGGCAAGGTGAACAAAGGTATATGCGATATACATGTTATTGATGTGTACCTTACTAATGCTCGCAGTAGCACCTGGGTATTTGATACTGGTTCTGTTGCTAACATTTGCAACTCGAAACAGGGACTACGGATTAAGCGAAGATTGGCTAAGGACGAGGTGACGATGCGCGTGGGAAATGGTTCCAAAGTCGATGTGATCGCGGTCGGCACGCTACCTCTACATCTACCTTCGGGATTAGTATTAGACCTAAATAATTGTTATTTGGTGCCAGCGTTGAGCATGAACATTATATCTGGATCTTGTTTGATGCGAGACAGTTATTCATTTAAATCAGAGAATAATGGTTGTTCTATTTATATGAGTAATATCTTTTATGGTCATGCACCCATAAAGAATGGTCTATTCTTATTAAATCTCGATAGTAGTGACACACATATTCATAATGTTGAAGCCAAAAGATGCAGAGTTGATAATGATAGTGCAACTTATTTGTGGCACTGCCGTTTAGGTCATATCGGTATAAAGCGCATGAAGAAACTCCATACTGATGGACTTTTGGAACCGCTTGATTATGAATCATTTGGTACTTGCGAACCGTGCCTTATGGGTAAGATGCCAAAAACACCGTCCTCCGGTACTATGGAGAGAGCAACAGATTTGTTGGAAATCATACATACAGATGTATGTGGTCCGATGAATGTTGAGGCTCGTGGCGGATATCGTTATTTTCTCACTTTCACAGATGACTTAAGCAGATATGAATATATCTACTTAATGAAACATAAGTCTGAAACATTTGAAAAGTTCAAAGAATTTCAGAGTGAAGTTGAAAATCATCGTAACAAGAAAATAAAATTCCTACGATCTGATCGTGGAGGAGAATATTTGAGTTACGAGTTTGGTGTACATTTGAAACAATGCGGAATAGTTTCGCAACTCACGCCACCCGGAACACCACAGCGTAATGGTGTGTCCGAATGTCATAATCGTACTTTACTAGATATGGTGCGATCTATGATGTCTCTTACTGATTTACCGCTATCGTTTTGGGGTTATGCTCTAGAGACAGCCGCATTCACGTTAAATAGGGCACCATCAAAATCCGTTGAGACGACGCCTTATGAATTGTGGTTTGGCAAGAAACCAAAGTTGTCGTTTCTGAAAGTTTGGGGCTGCGATGCTTATGTGAAAAAGCTTCAACCTGATAAGCTCGAACCCAAATCGGAGAAATGTGTCTTCATAGGATATCCAAAGGAAACTATTGGATACACCTTCTATCACAGATCCGAAGGCAAGACTTTTGTTGCTAAATTCGGAAACTTTCTAGAGAAGGAGTTTCTCTCGAAAGAAGTGAGTGGGAGGAAAGTAGAACTTGATGAGGTAACTGTACCTGCTCCCTTATTGGAAAGTAGTACATCACAGAAACCAGTTTCTGTGACACCTACACCAATTAGTGAGGAAGCTAATGATGATGATCATGAAACTTCAGAACAAGATACTACTGAACCTTGTAGATCAACCAGAGTAAGATCCGCACCAGAGTGGTACGGTAATCCTATTCTGGAAGTCATGCTACTAGATCATGATGAACCTACGAACTATTGTGAAGCGATGGTGAGCCCAGATTCCGCAAAATGGCTTGAAGCCATGAAATCTGAGATGGGATCCATGTATGAGAACAAAGTGTGGACTTTGGTTGACTTGCCCAAAGATCGGCAAGCAATTGAGAATAAATGGATCTTCAAGAAGAAGACTGACGCTGACGGTAATGTTACTGTCTACAAAGCTCGACTTGTCGTAAAAGGTTTTCGACAAGTTCAAGGGATTGACTACGATGAGACCTTCTCACCCGTAGCGATGCTTAAGTCTGTCCGAATCATGTTAGCAATTTCCGCATTTTATGATTATGAAATATGGCAGATGGATGTCAAAACTGCATTCTTGAATGGATTTCTGGAAGAAGAGTTGTATATGATGCAGCCGGAAGGTTTTGTCGATCCAAAGGGAGCTAACAAAGTGTGCAAGCTCCAGCGATCCATTTATGGACTGGTGCAAGCCTCTCGGAGTTGGAATAAACGCTTTGATAGTGTGATCAAAGCATTTGGTTTTGTATAGACTTTTGAAGAAGCCTGTATTTACAAGAAAGTGAGTGGGAGCTCTGTAGCAATTCTGATATTATATGTAGATGACATATTACTAATCGGAAATGATATAGAATTTCTGGATAGCATAAAGGGATACTTGAATAAGAGTTTTTCAATGAAAGACCTCGGTGAAGCTGCTTACATATTGGGCATTAAGATCTACAGAGATAGATCAAGACGCTTAATTGGACTTTCACAAAGCACATACCTTGACAAAATTTTGAAGAAGTTCAAAATGGATCAAGCAAAGAAAGGATTCTTGCCTGTGTTACAAGGTGTGAAATAGAGTAAGACTCAATGCCCGACCAATGCCGAAGATAGAGAGAAAATGAAAGATGTTCCCTATGCTTCAGCTATAGGCTCTATCATGTATGCAATGTTGTGTACCAGACCTTATGTGTGTCTTGCTATAAGTCTAGCAGGGAGGTACCAAAGTAATCCAGGAGTGGATCACTGGACAGCGGTCAAGAACATCCTGAAATACCTGAAAAGGACTAAGGATATGTTTCTCATATATGGAGGTGACAAAGAGCTCATCGTAAATGGTTACATTAATGCAAGCTTTGACGCTGATCCGGACGATTCTAAATCGCAAACCGGATACGTGTTTACATTAAACGGTGGAGCTGTCAGTTGGTGCAGTTCTAAACAGAGCGTTGTGGCGGGATCTACATGTGAAGCAGAGTACATAGCTGCTTCGGAAGCAGCAAACGAAGGAGTCTGGATGAAGGAGTTCATATCCGATCTAGGTGTCATACCTAGTGCATCGGGTCCAATGAAAATCTTTTGTGACAATACTGCTGCAATTGCCTTGGCAAAGGAATCCAGATTTCACAAGAGAACCAAGCACATCAAGAGACGCTTCAATTCCATCCGGGATCTAGTCCAGGTGGAAGACATAGAGATTTTCAAGATACATACGGATCTGAATGTTGCAGACCCATTGACTAAGCCTCTTCCACGAGCAAAACATGATCAGCACCAAAGCTCCATGGGTGTTAGAATCATTTCTGTGTAATCTAGATTATTGACTCTAGTGCAAGTGGGAGACTGAAGGAAATATGCCTTAGAGGCAATAATAATGTTATTATTTTATTTCCTTATATCATGATAAATGTTTATTATTCATGCTAGAATTGTATTATCCGGAAACATAATACTTGTGTGAATACATAGACAAACTAAACGTCACTAGTATGCCTCTACTTGACTAGCTCGTTAATCAAAGATGGTTATGTTTCCTAACCATAGACATGTGTTGTCATTTGATTAACAGGATCACATTATTAGGAGAATGATGTGATTTACATGACCCATTCCATTAGCTTAGCACCCGATCGTTTAGTATGTTCCTATAACTATGAGATTATGCAACTCCCGTTTGCCGGAGGAACACTTTGTGTGCTACCAAACGTCACAACGTAACTGGGTGATTATAAAGGAGCTCTACAGGTGTCTCCAAAGGTAAATGTTGGGTTGGCGTATTTCGAGATTAGGATTTGTCACTCCGATTATCGGAGAGGTATCTCTGGGCCCTCTCGGTAATGCACATCACATAAGCCTTGCAAGCATTGCAACTAATGAGTTAGTTGCGACATGATGTATTACGAAACGAGTAAAGAGACTTGCCGGTAACGAGATTGAACTAGGTATAGAGATACCGACGATCGAATCTCGGGCAAGTAACATACCGATGGCAAAGGGAACAACGTATGTTGTTATGCGGTCTGACCGATAAAGATCTTCGTAGAATATGTGGGAGCCAATATGAGTATCCAGGTTCCGCTATTGCTTATTGACCGGAGACATGTCTCGGTCATGTCTACATTGTTCTCGAACCCGTAGGGTCCGCACGCTTAAGGTTTCGATGACAGTTATATTATGAGTTTATGAGTTTTGATGTACCGAAGTTTGTTCGGAGTCTCGGATGTGATCATGGACATGATGAGGAGTCTCAAAATGGTCGAGACATAAAGATTGATATATTGGACGGCTATATTCGGACACCGGAAGTGTTCCGGATGATTTCGGAGAAAACCGGAGTGCCGGAGGGTTACCGAAACCCCCCCGGGAGAAGTAATGGGCCTTATGGGCCCTATTGGAGAGAGAGAGGGGCGGCCAGGGTGGGCCGCGCGCCCCCTCCCCCTCTGGTCCGAATTGGACTAGGAGAGGGGGGGCGGCGCCCCCCTTTGCTTCTCCCTCTCCCCCTTCCTTTCCCCCTCCTAGTAGGAGTAGGAAAGAGGGGAGTCCTACTCCTACTAGGAGGAGGACTCCTCCTCCTTGGCGCGCCCTAGGGCCGGCCGGCCTCCTCCCCTTGCTCCTTTATATACGGGGGTAGGGGGCACCCCTAGACACACAAGTTGATCCACGTGATCGTTTTCTTAGCCGTGTGCGGTGCCCCCTTCCACCATACTCCTCGATAATATTGTAGCGGTGCTTAGGCGAAGCCCTGCGACGGTAGAACATCAAGATCGTCACCACGCCGTTGTGCTGATGGAACTCTTCCCCGACACTTTGCTGGATCGGAGTCCGGGGATTGTCATCGAGCTGAACGTGTGCTAAAACTCGGAGGTGTCGTAGTTTCGGTGCTTGATCGGTCGGGCCGTGAAGACATACGACTACATCAACTGCGTTGTCATAACGCTTCCGCTGTCGGTCTACGAGGGTACGTAGATCACACTCTCCCCTCTCGTTGCTATGCATCACCATGATCTTGCGTGTGCGTAGGAATTTTTTTGAAATTACTACGTTCTCCAACAGTAAAAAACATGAAAAAAAACAACAACTTGCACTTGGCACTATGTCAATAGGTTAGTACCCAAAAAATGATATAAAATGATTATAAAACATCCATGATTGATAATAAAACATCATGGAACAATAAAAAATTATAGATACGTTGGAGACGCATCAACGTCCTCATCCAATCTCCATTTTTTTGTGATACTTGTTTCCATAGAAGTCATGGGAGATAAGGAAAGTCTATGGGGCGTCTCATTCACGTTTGGGAGCCCTTGAATGTGAGGTGGATCAAGATCAATGGAGAATGAGGAAGCAATGTGGATTTATAATCCCTACAAACCCTAATCGCCACACATACATCACCCAGTCCAAGGTCATGAATTCCATATCTCCATTCCTCCCACCAAGCCGCCAAGAAGCCATCTAGAATTAAGGATTAGGTTTCATGTGAATCCAGTTTAAATTTGTTGTTATTCAATTAATTGCAAGAATCCAAATCATCAAAGATACCACTATGACATTATTCAACACCTTGTAGTTATTCCTATCTATTTTGACGCATCAATTCCTTCTTCTACTCGTTGGGGTTGCTACTCTTACTTATTGAAAAGGGTGACAACCACCCCCTACAATTGTGGCTATCAAGTATCTCAAGGATCATGTTTATGCTTTGTAATTGATGATCCCGTACTACAAGGCTAGGTGATGCAAATTATTCTGGTGATAGTGATTTTAGGAAGTTCGCCGTTGGATAGCTGATAGCGATAGGGATTTTAGTTAGTCAACTGCTAGATAGCTGGTGACCTATGAAGTGGGAGTTGTGTCATGGCAATCAAAATTGCATAAACGTGTTTCAAAATAACAAAAAATGATTACATAGATGTAGTTATGCTTAAAATGAAATGTTGTGGATGAAGAACTTCCCGCAAGATCTCGGCATGAGGCAAGAGAAGTATAATCTCTATTTTGTGGACGTCGAAGTGTTATTCATCTTGCCAGTAATTAAAATTTTCACTCTTGGACCAAGCACATTGATGTGAGGTATCATTGGATTCGAGATGTTGTGAAGCCCAGCCCACGCCCATTAAGGTCATCACCTATGAAAATTCTGTACTTTGGATAGCTTTGGGTATCTTGTGAGGGTCATGTCCTTGGCCATAGTGCGTTCAACAACCTTATATTATGTTCCAACCTCTTGGGGCGGGCAAATCATGTGGCTTTTTAAAATCCATAACGATTGCATGCTTGGTTATCTGTAGTTTTGGTCACCACATACATGGATGAACAATACGAAGGGCTGATCTAGTAACGTTGACTCTGAAGATAATTGATGGAGCTCTGTTGGTTTTATCGAGGATATTCGTTGTCAATGTTCATTTCAATTATTACTATCTAGTGTACTTTCATCAATGAATTAATAAAGCAAGATCGACGCTCTAGAAAAAAAAATGCATGCACTTCTAGCTCAGATCGACCGGTTTTGTTGGCCAACCGAGAAATTGCAATGCTAAGCTGCCAAGAAGCTAATCCGTTTTCTTTACTGAAGTTGCATATTTAAGTTTTCAAAGAAAATGTGCAACTAGAACCAACTTTTTTCTTTTCTTTTGAAGCTACGGTCAATAAATAGCAGGAGCTAACAACATTAGTGCTGACATATTTGGGCCTGGAACAGTACACTGGTATCAATCTTGCCCATGCTACCTGACGGCATGGGCCTGGAGTGGTGCCAAAGGTTCTGCTTACATGACCCTCAACTTTAGCGCTGCAACATACCTGTACCCGCAGGCTTGCAGAAGAATGGAAGCTGAAAGATTCGGTGAAGTTGTGGGGTCAATCCTTGGATGCATACAAAAGTATGCTATCTAGTATCTAGTCCATGAACGCAAAGCACACGAATGCACATGCTGGCTTTGAATTGCGACTCTACAGTCTCAGATGTAGATGCATGTGTGATGTGTCTTTTGAATTCCCGGCAAAAGCATGCTAGGTTGCAGAGAAGCATGTCGCCTGATAACTCTCATCTCCTTGCTGAAGATTAATTGGATAAAAAATGCAAGGATTGCATGCTATCCCTGCCTGTGATAGCCATGTTTGCTCATAGAGGTTATAACACATAAAAAAGCTCTGTTAATTAGCCCAATCATGCACGCAGGCAGGATGCCAGACATGAGGAAAGCTCGGAGCAAGCAAGATCACACAGCCTCTTTTTATTTGACGAAATTAAACACAACTAGCAAGTTAACTACATACATCACATTCATCATTCCCCTTGGGCACTTCTCTCTCTGAGACGAGAAACAATCTCTCGGACTAGCTAGCAAACTGCTTACGATTGATCTCTTCATCAGTGGCTCACGCAGCTCATGCATCACTCCATGAAGTTGTAGGAGGAATTCCTCTCCGGGATCCAGCCGCCGTTGTGGCCACTGCTGCTGCCTACAACTCCCCTCTGCTCCTGCATGAATGCATTACGGATCAATGGACAATAATTTCTCTCATCAGCCAGTCATGCATTATCAGTAGTAATGCCGTTCAACTGTCCGGGTACGGTGGTTTACAGTTGACATAAACACATGGATGAATCAATTAGCATAAAACATGTAATATATTCAGGGAGCACATATATACATACCGGGGTGTAGAGCTGCAGTTTAGGCGGCCTGAGGAAGTTGATCTGAGGCTGGTCGGAGGGGTGGAGGTGGTTCTGCATCTGGCTGAGGAAATCCGACTCCCGCTGCGGCGGGTTGGCGTGCGTGATCTGGAACGGCCGCGGCGGCTCCGAGGGAGGCATCTGCATCAGCTGGGCAGCGGGATCCGTGGTGATGTAGTGCATGTACTGCTGCAGCTCCGGAGGCACCACGGGCGCCATCCCCTTCCCCATCACCAGCATCTGTACACATGTTCATGCATGACATGACCAACCAGCATAATGCGTAATTTATACTAGTTGATCTTCATTGCGTCTTGACTCTTGATATTAAAATTAAATTAGCGCATGCATGCATGCAATTCGATCATGAAGATCTGGATATTTTTGGAGAAGATATGAATTAATTTTGACAGGCTAGCCATGCACATGACATGATGCATAAGAATAGATAGCATATAAAAGAACATGTCTACAACTCTACAAGCATGCACACAGTGAACCTGATCATATATATGATATGATGTGATTCCAGATTTTTTAAATACCTGGAGTTGCAGCTGGAGCGATTTCAGGTAGTCAATTGCTTCATCTAGCATCGACACCTTGTCCGTCTAATTAAATCAGTAGAGAGACCACAGATCAGGCGAAGAACTCGGCAAGAAATATACACTGGCTAGCTAGAAGATCCAAGATGGGGCATGCATGTTCATTACGTGGACCTTGGTGCAGTTTGGAAGTAGCTCTTGCAGCGCCTTCAGCTTCTCGTTGATCTTATCACGTCTCCTCTATAAAAAAAACCACACAGAAAGCTCAGGAACACGAAATGCTAATTAATGGCTGCGGTTGTGATGTGATCCATCGATATGCAACCTACCCTTTCTGAAAAATTGTGGAAATCGGCAGATCTGCTTCTGCGGGTAGGGATAGACATCCTCCTTAGAGCCCTGCCGTCTTCCATCAGAGATCTTGATGAGCTTCTTCACCTTCCTGCCACTAGGTATAAAGAAACAATCGAACAAGATCAACGCCAGAGTACAAATGAAGAGTAGCTAAGAACAAAAGCTTTCAGCTAGCCATGCATACCTTCTTCTTCCTCTTTGGTGTCTGAGGTCTCCTTGCTGAGCTTCCTTTGGCCTTCACACCTCCTTATGAACCGATGCTAGCTATAGCTATCTAGCAGTGCCAAACTGGTCCAGCCCTAGGCAGGCTAGAGAGGATGGAGATTCAGAGACCCTTTCATGGTCAGGCGACCTGGTTGATGGTCTCTTCGACCCTGCACCAACCTTTGGTCCAGGCCGGCATGGTATTTATGGCCTTATGGCATCTGATTTTATAAGCTTTTGCGTCATGGCAACGACTGATCGAGTGGCTAGTGGCGAGTGAGCACTGTGCGTGTCGACATCTCCTCATCTTTTTCCACCGGCCGTGTGGAATTTCTGGTCACTTGGTCCGTCAGTATGGAGTAATCGTCAGCTGCATCGGGGTCTCTGATGGGATGTTTGCAATTTTTGTAGGGCGCCCATGTGGTCAATCATTTCATCTACGGCCTTGCTAGGGCATGGCTCAAACTTGGCTTGCAATACAAGGGTTCGTCAGCATGAATTCTTTAGAGCAATCGCCAGCTTGTGCAAAATACCCGGAGAGATATGGGTGTCATTTCTTCACTAGCTAGGTGTTAGGGCATTTCCAGCCGTTGGCCCCCCAAGAGGGGCAAAAAATCGCCTTCTGGGGGCGCACCGGCGCTAAACCGCGCACTGGGGGCGTGATGCCTCCCAGTCGCGGCCCCCCACGGGTTTTAAAAATGTTCAAATTTGGCGCAAACACGTTCGAGTTCGTTCAAATTTAAACATATTTTTTTAAAAAAAAGGAAAAACTACCGCGGGCTACCCCGCCGTCTCCCTCGCCGCCCGCCCACGCGGTTTTACATGCCGAGGAGGCTGTAGAACCGCGTGTAGTCACCGCCGCCGTCGTCGTTGTCGCCTCCGCCGACGCCTCCGCCGTCCCTGCTGCATCCCTCCCCCGGTTGGCGTGGCAGGTTGGACGGTCCGGGGGCGTCGTCGCTGTCGAGGACCACGACGCCGTGCTCGTCCTCGCGCCCACGCTTGCGGGCGGCGATCTCCTACAAGGCCCGGCGCTGCCGGACCATCTCGTCACGGAGGTAGTCGTCCCGCGCCCACCGCAGAGCGTCCTCGTCGGAGAAGCCACGCCGGGCTATCTCCTCGTACTCCGCGAGGAGGCCGGGCTCCGGTTTGGGCTCGACGAGGACGAAGCGGCCGGTGGGGGAGGCGTTGTCGCCGATGCGGACGCCGGAGCTGCGGGTGCGCGCGCTGACAGGCGTGCCCTGGGGCTCCGGCTTGACGGGGCGGAGGTGGAGGCAGGGGGAGCCGCCGGACGAGAAGGAGGACCCCCCGGTCTCCATGCACCTCGGGGTCCAGGAGCTTCCCCGGCGGCGTGAGAAGGACGGGGGAGTGGGGTACTCGAGGCGTGTGTTGCCGCCCTCGATGTACTCGAGGACGGCCTCCAATGTGCGCCCAGGCACGCCCCACCACCGACGCCGGCCGGCGGCGTTGAGCCTGCCGGAGGGCACGACTCCGTTGGTGGCCTCGAGCTTCTCGGCGTGACGGCGGCGGAAATAAGGCTCCCAGAGCGGGCTGTCGGGGATGTACCGTGGCTCCTCCCTCGCCACACGCGGCAGGGACGAGCGGATGCGTGCGATCTCCGCATGCCGCACCGCGCCGGTGGGTACCGGGGGCACCGGCACGCCGCCGGCGCTGATCCTCCACGCCTCGGGCACCCGCATGTCCGGCGGGACCGGGTACTCGGCCTCGAAAAGGAGGCGAGCCTCGTCCTCGTGAAGATGGCGGCGGCCGAAGTCGTTCGCCGCCGCGTCGTCGCCTGGGAAGCGCTCGGCCATGGGTGTGATGAACTGGAGACGGCGAGAGAGAGGAGAGGGAGGAACGACGACGGCGAGAGAGTGCGAGTCGCCGAGTGCGCTGGGGCGCGTCTTATATAGGCCGAGGCGCCGCCCGTGCGCGAGCCGCCGTGTGTACGCGTGGCGGGCGAGGGAGGGCGAGGGACGCGCGTCATCTGGTCTTCACTGCGCCGCCCGTGAGGCATCAATGGCGCAGGCTGACCGGCGCGGCAGCGCGGCAGCTTTGGCATTGATTCGCCACGGGAAACGAGGCGATGAGGACGAAGAAGGGGCGAGAAGATAGCCGTGTCCCTGACGCGGCGGGCCCGCGGCTGTTTCGCGCTAAAACAGTTCGCCCCGGCGCCCCCGGACACCCCCCAGCGTGCCGGATTCGGCCTGGGTCCGCCGGCGCTGTTTTCGGCCCAGGCCGGCGAAAATCTGGCTGCTGGGTGCGTGACTGGGCCGATTTTTCGGCGCCGGCGCAAAAAAAACGCCTGGGGAGGCCTTCTTGGGGGCACGGCTGGAGATGCCCTTAGACAGTAGCAATGTCGTATGGGTTTATGTGTAGCATGCATGGTTCGCCAAAAAAGAAGTATATATGCAGCATGTAGAAGGGGTTTTAGGAGTATGAGATATGGAATGAAATTATTACACGTAACGGATCGATGCCTTGTGAAACTAGGGAATGTGATTGAACGGTGGCTAATACTACAAGATAGGTTCAAGTGAACCAAAAGTACACGGACTAAAAAAGAAGAGAAGATGAATAAGAAAACACGAAAACCAAGTAGAGTCGGAAATGCAACATCAAGCGCACACATTGCGAAACACTACCGAGACTGCAAAACACGACATCCACCACAGACAATCTCTAGCAATGCCGGGAGGAGCACCTCCAAAGCATCACACTACCGAGACAACACATACTATAACAAACGCCACCCGCTTGCTCAACAGTCAAGAGGAATAATTGTAAGCATTAGCACACCATCAACTGTCCCCAACGCCGATGGTCTTCCCTTTGCCAAGACAACGGACATAGACTAACCATATGTTGGCTAATGGTGCCGTTACCGTGAGTCGCACCGCCAACACCCTCGAAGGGCATTGGGAAACGGAGACAAGACTGAGAAAATGAACCCTAGCAGCAACTCAACGATGATTCAAGGGCCGGAAGTGATAGTATCTTCCACTATATCTACTATCTAGCAACATTGTGGTTGCAACAGAAAGTCTGAAGAAGAAACAACTAACCAACACATGGTGCGAGCATTTGTAAAGAATCTGAATCTGTTACATGTAGTTCACATGGATAATCAATTAAGTGTGGCAAATGATAGTTGCGGCAATGAACCAAACATATAAATAAAAACTATCACATAGCTAAGATTTGCTGACTAATACACAAAACCGGAGGTGGGCCTAACTTGGCTATCTGAGACAGGTTTCCCACCGTCGTGTTTAGAGATCATGGATTGGCACCCTTTTTCATGGCAGGCCGCCTCAGATTAACAACCTTTCCGTGGTCGGTTTGCTTAGCCAACCCATCTCAGGTAGGGTCAATGGTGAGCGATAGCGGTTTACTATGTCATGGTTTGTGGTGTAAGCGCTATGATAATGATGATTGTCATGGTGGTGACAAAAGTGTCAAATTTGGTTACGCTATGATCACGTATACATCATGTTTCTATATCTGAAGCCCTTGATCATGGATCTATTAAAATGGTTGAGAAGGCCGGTTCCTTATGGACAAGGAGACTCCCGGCGCCTAAGACACCTTTAACCGTCCATCCATTCCTATTTTTTTTCTCCTTCCTGTATCGAGTACCGAATCACTCGAACATTGCCAACTCTTCTTCTCAGCATAAACCGGGGAGGGAAGAACTAGTATCTCTTCTCCTTTCCATCACGAGAATCTACACGACACAAGAATAAGAATTGATCAGGACAACGCAACAAGTGGATACATTGCCACCACATATCGTAAGTACGTTATGATTGAGAACTTGTGCAATATCCATGATGATTCATAAGTTGATCTGCTTTGCTGCTAGCTCTGATATTTGCATCATTAGTTTACTAATAAAATGCACTATTTTGAACCTAAAAATGTGTACTTCTTACTATTTCTTGGAATAAAATAACACATGCGACCAACTAGTTCTTAGTATTCTCGCGAAAAGAAAGGCGACTGGGCATTCCAACCCACCACTTCCCGTCGACGAGTTCGTGTGTCCCCTCCTCCTTCGTTGGCTGTGCTGGCGAAGGGAGGAGAAGGGGATCCCGGATTTGTGTCAGTGTTGTAGGTCGAGGGTCAAGTTAGTTTTCTTGTGGCGGCGTTGTGGTGGTGACGACGCTGTCGAGAAGAATAAGTCTCCCTGGCTCCTTCTCCACCTCATCGGAGGCGGTTTCATCGTGGATGTTGAGGAGCGCAGGGCTTGGACTGGTTGCCTATCTTCGGATCGATGGATCTAGGTCTAGGAGTGATTTGTGGTCCCTGTGGATCGAGTGCAGATTTTCTTCAACGGCGAGGATGACGACGGTTCTACCGGTGCGCTGGTCCTTCGAGACCGTAGATCGAAGTCTTCCCGTCTGCCTGATGGTCCGCTCTTTACAAGGTCAGGCCGGCTTCGGGTGCGAGGCGGCGACGGCGGTGCGACTGCGTCTCATTCTGGTAACTGAAGTTGTGTGGTTCTCTATGGACTGGAATGTAATTTCTGGTTTCTTTGGGTCCTTTGTACTGCTGTTGATACTTTATAATTGATCTGGGGACCTTTTTGCAAAAAAAAACTAGTTCTTAGTACCCATGGCTTATATTCGAGAACCAACCACTAGTTTGATGGTTAGGAAGGTGATGGCATCCCCAATCCACCAGGGACACGCCTTGATGTCTCATTAATATACTATATCACTAAGCTTCCTAGGATTGGAGGCATCACAATTGGGATTTGGCCACTCAATTTTGCTGGGTCAACAATTCCTCAAAACTCTCTCATTTAACATTTTTATACAATATACCATGCTTTCTAATTTTTAAATCTTCACAATTAATTGAGGCCACAATTTAGAATTGGGTCACCAGATTTTGACTAGGCCAACAATTTCAAGGGGCTTTCCCATTTAATTATTTTAATTCTTTATGTTCCCTAATTTTAAACCTCTTTCATTTGATTGAGGTATTCAATTTTGAATTTGATTTATGATTTTGGTCGGACCAATGATTTTTCAATGCAATCAGTAGCAACCGGCCTATAAAAACATATCAACCCCTTGCAGACTCCCATCACCTAGAAAAAAGTGTCACCATGTGATACTATAGCACGAATATAGTAGATGCAATCACTGATGAAAAAAATATCCCCACATAAATATGGATTGGTTAGCGGATAGCACAGAATCACACCGCGAAAGGCCCACCAAATAACCATATTATAAATAAACATATAGACACTCCATTGTCTCCCTCACCGGCCAAACTAAATATTCCATCAGTTTCAAAATATATGGGTTATTAGTTGTTTGGAAAGTCAAATTTAACTTTGACCAAATTTCAGAGCCAAAAATATCAACATACACAGTATTAAACAAAAACAATGAAAATTCATTTCATGATGAAGCTAATAACACCGATTTGGTATTATGAATTTTGATATATTTCTCTATAAATTTGATCAAATTAAAAAAGGTTAGACTTTTCAAAAAGTAATACACCATATATTTTGAAGTAAAATGAGTAAATAAATTAAAGAATCCAAACAAATTCAACAGCACGGTAAAGCGCACGCAATCCCTCTAGTATTGATTATTCTTCAAGTGGAAAGCAACGTTTCCGCATGTGTGTGTGCGCCTCTGCAATCTAGCTTGCTGTTTCTGCAAAAATGGGTTATATGAGACCATTTTTTTAAACAGGAGAATAACAGCTGCATCCATTGATGCACACATAAATTGGCCTGAAATTATATGTTTAAAAACTTTATTCAAATATGAATGGATCTAATGATATGTTTTTGACGGTATGTGACACCTTTTATTAGTTAGTCAAGTCAAATTGAGGACCAAGAAACTCGCGCGGACCCTGCAAAACCGACCGGAGGGAGTATATATATGTGTATCCCATGACTAGTTGCTCAGTAATATGCGGCCTGGATTCTCTATTGGCTGCTCCTGTGCACCGAAATTAGGGTTCAGTGTGACATGGAATGTGACGTGACTAGCAAATTATAAAAGCAGCAAGTGATGGAGCAGGAAGCTGCCCAGCTGCCCATGATCCAGCCGAGCATGTTGTTTACGAAACCAGCCCTCGGAATCAGAGCCAGAAGCCCATGCATCTTCTTCCCCGCAGAACACGGGCAGAGCAGCGTAGCACTACGTCATATATACCACCAGGATAGGATAGAGGGGAGTAAAATGCCGCAATCGCATGATCGCATCGTCAAACGACCGGCCATGACCGGATGGACGGATGAGGCGCCGTCCAAGGGGCGCCCATGCCGGCCGGCCTGGCAGGAAAGAGGGGCAGGGAGCGCGCGAGCGAGCTAGGGAACAAAGGCGCCAGTCACCTCCATTCTGCTGCTTTGCTTTCGTAGGCCGCCCAGGCCCAGATTGTTCGATGCAGCGAGAATCAGGTCGAGACTCGAGACCTATGGGAGTAGGACGTGTAGCTGCTAGCATGGGGTAGCATCTAGGTAGCTGCACAGGCTGCACACAGTAGCGGCGCATGTGTGGTATGGCTGCGTATACAGTGCTGCTGCGTACGTGTGCGTGCCGGCATGCATGTTCCGCGGCGCGTGTGGGTGGCATCCACCCAGCCACCGCACGCGTGCAGGGCGTGCAGTTCAGGTCCATGGCGTGAACTGTGCAGGGCCAGGGCGCGCGTGGCCTGCGGAGTCCATCGCGTCAGTCCCCTGAAATTTTTTGATGAATGAATGGAACAAAAAACCGTAGCTAGGCTGGTAAAGCACGTACGTTACGTAGCTCCATGGACGTGCGACGTGGTGTCGATCGGGAGTTTTGTCCACCGATTCGTGGATGCTCGACCGGCCTGAAGCTCTATATCGCCCGCAAACGGCCGGATCAAGAAGTCCGACCATTTTTTGTCTTTCAACAAGGTGCTGCATGTCTACGGACGCGTTTGCGTGTTCAATTCCCGTGAAACCGTCACAGACCGGAGAGGTTGGCGGGAGCCCGGACCTCTTTCACGTAGCACTTGGACACCCCGGTGCACTCAAATCCCCTCTTTCGGACCACTTTTCTACCACTTTGTCTTCCCCCCTTACTCTGCATCTGTACCCTTCTAATCCAACATTGTTGTACCACTCCGGACGCCGTCTAGACCTTGTCGGAGCCCCCCTCCCCCTCCCTCCCGCCACGCGCATATCCTCCTTTGACTGCGGTACCGTTCACCCCGGTTTCATCCGTAGTCAAGTATCGTCCGCCCCTGCCGACATCATCCATGCCGGACACCATGTATGACAAGTGTTCGGACAAATTCCATTGAGCTTTTGTTTTATGTTTTCATTGTCTCTTTGGAGCAATCACGATGGCAGGTACTTGGTGATCCACGATGAGTTATTATATGATGTGTGGTTGGGAAAAAGTGTAGACTATGTAGGCATGAAGCAAGGGTTGCAGTGCTTTGGCTAAATGCGTAATCTTGGTTTCATGAGCAAAAGTACTTCGTGCCTTACAACTTGCATGTGATCCATAATCGCAATGTGAGATCGCTAGCACATCATTGGAGCACCATCTCAAACTTCATCATGAAGTACTACAATGCGATTGCACAAGTGAAGAGAAGATGACCACCGGCCGCATCAATCATGAGTACGTAAGTTTTGCTTCCTGTTGCTTCACATGTTGGTCAATTCATTGACTCACTCAATGTTGCAATTCATAATTATCATATTGTATAGCCCAGGTGTGTTACCTTATTGTACCACAGAACGGAGGGCAGGTCATTCACATTCATACATTATCAGATGGAGCTCAAGGGGCACAACGTCTGGATGACCAATATTTGCGGATATTGTTGCATTGTTGGACTCGAGTAACGTTGAATTTCTATCAATGACTTTTAAAAACTTGTTGAACATCCGGTTATATTGAATGCAATATTTATATTTAAACTATTATTATGCCAGGATATTTGCATCTGCTAGCAAGTAATATTTGCTCTGCGATGGTGCGGCAGGGATACACACCACACCACGGGCTGCGAGGGAGCATCGTCCAGACGCCCAAGCTCCATCGAAAACCACAATCACGCATAATTATTGTGTATCCTCATTGTATTTTTAAATACATAATTATTAAAAAGATGATAATGTGTATTTTGGAAAATATTCATCATGTTTTTGAGAATATTTAATGTGCACTAAAAATATATTATTAATTACATGGTGTTTATATAGAAAAATGTTCAACTTGTATTTACAAATATTCGAAGTGTTTTCTAAAATGTAAGAATAACTTTAGAAAAAATTAATATGCACTGAACATTTTCCAAAGACACGTAAAAAATCAAAATACAATTTTTAAATTGCATTGGAAAATTTTCTTGAAGAGGAGAAAATGTTAAAGTTAAAATAAATAAAATGTAAAAAACATGAATAATAAAACTAAATTGCGAAAAACAGGTAGAAAACGCACATGAGGAAAATCGCTTGAAGAGATATACGCTACTCAAGCTGACATATGTGGTAAGCAATTCGAACTAATCCAAAAATAAATAAATAAACAATCTTAGTTCTATACGTGTCAGCCTAGGCAAGCGATAAATAGGGCCGCTCTATAAAGACTTCAAGCTCAAACCTAAACATAAATTTAGCTAGATCAAGTGCATAGTAGTCACTTGAGATTCCAAGTTTGAATTTAGGGTGACCCTCGAATCGCCCGCATACATCCGGACCATATTGTTCGGAAGCAGTTTGCCATCTAGCGACGTTCTGGATCGATCCACCGACTAGTCCGCTTGTCCATTTTTCCGTAAACTGGAAGCGAACTAGGGGAGCTTTGCAGGAGGCTGGACCGCCTTCACGTAGGACTCCGACACCCCTAACCCACCCAAAACCCTATCCGAACCTCGAGTCTCCATCTATTCACTCTTCCTCTTCATCTGCTTCCTCCCTCGCCGATGTCGCCGCTCTACCACCCTGGCTGCTCGGCAAGCCCTTCCCGGAGTTGCGTGATGTCCGCTGCTCCACTCGGTCGCGAGGCTGGTTTGCCTACGCCGCCCGTCCACACTCTCCTCCACCTGCCATGCATGTACCATTTGACCCAAATGGGGTCACCACGTCCGGCAAGTGTTTGGTGAAATGCTTTTTTGTCCCTGATATGAAGCTTGAAGCAATGGATTAAGGCATGGAGTACATGTACGAGCAGTACGTTGAGTCATTCCCAAACTCGTGCGACGAGGATGATTATGAGGATGAAATGGCAATATGTGGGCGGTTCTTGTGGGCGCAGAGCGTGCGAAAGAGCATGTTCTCAATTTTAAGGGATCGCTCAAGGATCATGGAGTGCTGGATCGGAATAGGGCACAAGGGGCGGTTGGCATTGATAGATGACTACTTCGATCTCGATGCCCTATTGATGGACAATTTTTGCTGCCGCTTTTGGATGCGGAAAAATATCTTCGGTTGCCTCTATAGTGCATGGCATCCGGTCCTATGATAACTACATCTTGATGAAGGATGCCATAGGACGGATTTGATTCTCTGGTAACCAAAAATGCAAGGCTGCATTGCAAATTATTTCATATGGCACGACCCCAGTTTCGTGGGACGAGTACCTCCAGATGTCTGAGAGCACATGCAGAGATGCCATGGTCAGATTTGCTACTATTGTGGTCGAGGTGTTTGGACTTCAGTACTCGAGACTCAAGAGAACCCAATTTCACAGAGAGTGAGAACCTCTTGGCAATGTCTGGAGTAAGAGGATGGTCAGGTTTGCTTGGATCTCTTTATTTCATGCATTAGAGATGGAAGAACTACTTAAAGCTCTCTAAGGGTAATATCGAGGTCATGGTAAGAAGCCCACCATCATTGTTGAATCGTTAGATCACATGACATTTGGATTTGACACGCTTTCTTTGGCATGCCCGGATCTCACAATGACATCAGTGTGCGGTAGCGGTCTCCATTGTTTGCTACGTTGACAGAAGGGCAAGCTTCTCTTTGCAACTATACTATCGATGGGCATCAGTACAACATGGACACTATCTGGTTGATGGTTCTGTTCTCCATGGGCTACCTTCGTCAAGACCACCGCTAAGCCAGTTGGTCAGAAAATAGCTCACTTTGCACATAGACAATAAGGAGTTAGACCGGATGTGGAGAGGACATTTGGAGTGCTCCAAGCCTGTTTTGCAGTTGTTCATGGAGCAGCTAAACAATGTGATGCAAAGACCTTGTGAGAGATGATGACATGTTGCGCGATCATGCACAACATGATCGTGAAGGATGAGGGTGAAGATGCTATCGGAGGTCTGAAATTTGAGAATCTGGTTGATCCTATCCAACTTCCACATCAGGATCTAGCTACGTTTTATGAGTTTGTTCAAATGCATCCACAAATTTAGCATCGAGCAACTCATGAGCAGCTCAAGGAAGACTTGACTGGGCATCCATGAACTGTTAAAGGGGACAACTAGAACATATGCGCGAGTTGAATTCAAGTTTGAATTATTTTATTTGAAAACTTAGTTTGATTATAATATTTAAATTAGAACTACTGCTGTATATGAATATTTTCTCTTGTATATTTGATATGATATTATTTTGAGCTCATGGACTTAAAAAAACAAAGGAAAATATTTATGAGACAAGGTTGGATGGTTGGCCCCCACATCACTGTCCGTGGACAAATACAATGTCTGTTTTGGAGGCCGGTATTGGAGATGCCCTTACCGCACACAATTTATTTTTGGTATTATTTCTCTCTCATATGCTGTCAATATGGGCCTACACTTTTATTATATGTTGCATATGTAGACAGGACCGTATCTGTGACGTATTCGTGTGTTTGAGTATTGTTTTGAAGCATTTTGCAAGTACTAGAACGGTTGAGTTACAAGCCAACGTTAGGAGGACCAAACGTGTACTTTACTTAAATATTGGCAACATCTATCTTCTTACCTTTTATCTCCATGTCGCCCTCACTCCCAACTCAGGTGTACAAGATTTAAGTTTGGATCTTCGATTATAAATATCAATATCTCTTGAACTAATTGTCAGATTAACAAGCCACTAGTTTATTGCACATGCGTTACGACGAGCGCGTACTGAATCTTGTCTGATATATACCTTAAATATATCAATGTTCATAACATTTAATTTGATGGGAGTATGTGTAGGAAAAGATAAGGAAAGTTTTGATTCAGTTGACATGTTGGTAAGGTTGATTTGAATGAGTTAGCACGTGGTTTTGGGAAAGTATTGATTTGTTTTAGATAATTCCAAGTTAATATATTTATGTTTGTTTTTATTTTGTGCGACACTAGTTGAGGTTATCAGAAAAACAAATAGGAAATCAAAGGGGGGGGGGGAATGTCCAGGGAAAAACCGGATGGGAGATGAAGGCGATGCTGCCAACTCCCCTTTAATAGTAGAGATTTGTGTCACATAGGTTGGGGGAAAAGATCGAATGAGAAGTGGAGGCTACGCTACCAACTCCCCTTTAATAGTAGACATTTGTGTGGCATAGGTTTGGAAAAAAATATCGAATGAGAAGTGGAGGCGACGCTACCAACTCTCTTTTAATAGTAGAGATTTGTGCGACATAGGTTGGGGAAAAAGATCGAATGAGAAGTGGAGGCGATGCTACCAACTCCCCTTTAGTAGTAGAGATATGGGCGGCATAGGTTGGGGAAAAAGATTGAATGAGAAGTGAAGGCGACGCTACCAACTCCCCTTTAATAATAGAGTTTGTGCGGCATAGGTTGGGGAAAAAGATCGAATGAGAAGTGGAGGCGACACTACCAACTCCCCTTTAATAATAGAGTTTGTGCGGCATAGGTTGGGCAAAAAGATTGAATGAGAAGTCGAGGCGACGCTACCAGCTCCCCTTTAATAGTAGAAATTTGTGCGGTATATGTTGTAGGGTGGAACCCTAGATGGAGATCTTTCACGAATTGGAGGGGAAATCCCCAAGAATAAGAAGAACACAAAGGGGGAAAACAAGAGGAACACTCAAATTCTTGATCCAATCACACATGTGCTAGATCCAATCACACAAAGGGAGATACCAAGGTCCAAATCCAACACAAGAACATAGAAGAGGTAACTAGTTCATCCCAATCCTATGAGGAAGGAAGTCTTGATGATCCTATGATGGGGATCCTTCTCCAAGAGGAGGCCTTGCTATCCACAAGAGGATCTTCTCCCTTAGGAGGTCATGATCTCCAAGAGGAGGAAGATGAGCAAAGCTCTCTCAATATATCACATATAGTTTGCTATCCCCTCTAATGAGCTAGGTGAGGAGTATATATAAGCTAGGGACGAATTGGGGATAAAACCAGGGTACATAGGTAAATTATCCCGAATACGCGTAGCCACGGTGGAGGGTCTGGGCACCCAGGGTCAAGGGGTCCGAGCACCCGGGGGTCGCCTGGAGACGGAGGGCTGGGCACCTGGGGAGGGGGGCCAGGCACCCGGGGAGTCTAGGGGCCGCGCCCTTGGCGGCTTGCGGGGCCGGGCACCCGGTGGTGGCGGTGCGGGCACCCGGGGGTGGATGGTGCGGGCACCCGGGGTGTCCAGAGAGCTCTGATGCTTCGCGTCTTGGGGTCCTTTTTCCTCCTCCTTCTCCCTTCTTGGATGGTGTAGATGTTCTCTTGCTCTTGAACTCCTCCTCGTCGTTGATGAAGCTCCGGTAATACCTATACATGCACACGAGAGGGATGTCAAGTAGTATACCATCCTCGAAGGGGTCAAGTGAACATGTGTAAAGGAGATGATTAACCTTTATGTATGTGAAGTAGATGTCGCACGTGTCACTTGCCGAACAGACTCTTGACAGGGTGATGTCCGTAGGATGCTCCGCATCACCCCTCCCCCCTTGGGAAAGATCCGACCATGGATCGAAAACCAAATCACCATGGGAAAGAGATGGCGTTGCCGTGTAGAAGTGAACATGCACCAAGTACTCATAGTCTTCAAGCTCGAAATGGGCACTCTCCAATGTCGCACCGTCTAGTGATTCCTTCAAAAGGAGCACGAACAACAAACACTTAGAAGAACAAATGTGGTTAGCATTAGTGCAAAACCAAGCATTCAAGTGGTGATTCACCGAACAAGTGTCATCATCATGCATAGCATATGGTGTAACAAAGGATTGTAACATGGCATGAAAGCACATAAATTGAGAGAAATCAAGGACATCATGGAAACAAGCATGTAAATGTGAGATAGCAACGAAAATATGTGCGTTAAGAGAATAAGCATCTACCTCAAACTCATAGAAAGCATGCATAAGGCGCTCAACAAATGGTGTATGGTATGCATATGAAGCATTCACAACACCAAGATAAATGAAGTGTCTAAAGTGCAAGACAATCCAAGCGTAACGTGCATGGGGTGTAGTGAATATAGAGTGGCACTCAACACAATAGAAAGAGAAATTGTTCATCATGTGCGAGGAAATCAATTCAAGCAAGCTAGTGGTGCAAAGATGCAACATACTATAGGTAATCATGGCAATCATGTCATGTGTGCAAATAGTAGGCCTAGGTAATGCACATGGCATATCGCAAGCACGAACACTAAGCAAGATCAAAGTATCATCATAGGCATTGGTCACAAAGCAAACATGGCAATAACAAGCAATATCTTCACTAAGCTTGCAAATACACATACAAGTACTAGAATCAATCATCATCTGTAATGCAAAGCATGGGTCACAAATGCATGGTAAAGGCATAGGAATAGGCATGTCATGCAAAGTGAACATGGCAAGATGGGCATAAAATATGTAATGGACAATAACCGATAACCATGTGAGGGCCATATAGAAGAAATGCGCGAAGTCATTGTGCGGAGGGAGTGGTGGGAATGAGAATCCACGGTATCCCAAGTCATCATTGCTCTCTAGAGCTCATTTTGTCAACTCATGGGATTGTGAGGTTGACAAGTATGCATGGGTACCTACACAACAAATACACAAACAAAAGAAATTGTGTGTGTGGTAAATGTACACATCATCCATCATGATGTGTATGTGCACATGTGGGTTAGCACAAGATAAGCATCGCTCAAAGAAATTTGATGCATGGTACAAGAACATGTCATCCATCATGAAAGAATATTTCTTATGTATAACACGATGGGGACACAAATTGAGAATGCAATTATAGCAAGTGTGTGGCACAACAAGAGAATTTTTATTCATGGGATGCATATGGTGCACACAATCATGGGAATCATGCAATGGATGGGATGGATCAAAATCTCCTAATATGGATGAGGAAACTATGGGGGTCTCCTCATGAGAAATAGTGGAAACATCATATGGAGAAAATGGATAACATCCGAAACAATGCATATTCGAAGCTAGGTGGTAATGGCATGGCATATGAGATAAATAATGCAAAGTAATCATATCAATATCATCACAAGAAAAACAAATGCCAATAACCATGGGCTTGTCATCTATGCCGTATGTGCAAATTGGGTTTATTTTAATGGCATATGCAGAGTCACTATGATGAGATTGGAATGATGCAATATGGGAGATCTCACTCATAGCATATGACAAATTTAATGGATTGTCAAACATAATGTGACCAATAGAATTTTCACATGATATCCTATTGAGCATAGCATCACAACTAGGTAATTCGATATGCTCAACATCATATTCATAAATGGGTGGAATATCGAAACAAGTAGATGATTGCTACCTCTTGAGCACTACGTTGGTTTTCCCTTGAAGAGGAAAGGGTGATGCAGCAAAGTAGTGTAAGTATTTCCCTCAGTTTGTGAGAACCAAGGTATCAATCCAGTGGGAGGCCGCGCACGAGTCCCTCGCACCTACACAAACAAATAAAATCCTCGCAACCAACGCAATAAAGGGGTTGTCAATCCCTTCACGGCCACTTATGAAAGTGATATCTGATAGATATGATAAGATAATATTTTTGGTATTTTAATGACAAAGATGCAAAGTAAATAAAGCGAAATAAGAACGGCACCCGAAATAGCTTGTTAACGGGAGATTAATATGATGGAAAATAGACCCGGGGGCCATAGGTTTCACTAGTGGCTTCTCTCGGGAGCATAAGTATTATGGTGGGTAAACAAATTACTGTTGAGCAATTGACAGAATTGAGCATAGTTATGAGCATATATAGGTATGATCATGTATATAGGCATCATGTCCGAGACAAGTAGACCGACTCCTGCCTGCATCTACTACTATTACTCCACACATCGACCGCTATCAGCATGCATCTAGAGTATTAAGTTCAAAAGAACAGATTAACGCTTTAAGTAAGATGACATGATGTAGAGGGATAAAGTCATGCAATATGATATAAACCCCATCTTGTTATCCTCGATGGCAACAATACAATACGTGCCTTGCTGCCTCTACTGTCACTGGGAAAGGACACCGCAAGATTGAACCCAAAGCTAAGCACTTCTCCCATTGTAAGAAAGATCAATCTAGTAGGCCAAACCAAATTGATAATTCAAAGAGACTTGCAAAGATAATCAATCATACATAAAAGAATTGAGAGAAGATTCAAATATTGTTCATAGATAAACTTGATCATAAACCCACAATTCATCGGTCTCAACAAACACACCGCAAAAGAAGATTACATCGAATAGATCTCCATGAGAATCGTGGAGAACTTTGTATTGAGATCTAAAAAGAGAGAAGAAGCCATCTAGCTAATAACTATGGACCCGAAGGTCTGAGTTAAACTACTCACACATCATCGAAGAGGCTATGGTGTTGATGTAGAAGCCCTCCGTGATCGATGCCCCCTCCGGCGGAGCTCCGGAAAAGGCCCCAAGATGGGATCTCACGGGTACAGAAGGTTGCAGCGGTGGAATTAGGTTTTTGGCTCAGTATATGGTAGTTTGGGGGTACGTAGGTATATATAGGAGGAAGAAGTACGTCGGTGGAGCAACATGGGCCCCACGACGATGGAGGGCGCGCCTGGGGGGTAGGCGCGCTCCCTACCTCGTGCCTTCCTGGTTGATGTCTTGACGTAGGGTCCAAGTCCTCTGGATCACATTCGTTCCAAAAATCACATTCCCGAAGGTTTCATTCCGTTTGGACTCCGCTTGATATTCTTTTTCTGCGAAACTCTGAAATAGGCAAAAAATAACAATTCTGGGATGGCCCTCCAGTTAATAGGTTAGTCCCAAAAATAATATAAAAGTGTATAACAAAGCCCATTAATCATCCAAAACAGAATATAATATAGCATGAAGCAATAAAAAATTATAGATACGTTGGAGACGTATCAAGCATCCCTAAGCTTAATTCCTGCTCGTCCTCGAGTAGGTAAATGATAAAAACAGAATTTTTGATGCGGAATGCTACTTGGTATAATTTTTTTTAATGTAACCCTCTTAATTGTGGTATGAATATTCAGATCTGAAAGATTCAAGATAAAAGTTTAATATTGACATAAAAGCAATAATACTTCAAGCATACTAACTAAGAAATTATGTCTTCTCAAAATAACATGGCCAAAGAAAGTTCATCCCTACAAAATCATATATTTTAGTCATGCTCCATTTTCGTCACACAAGAATGCTCTCATCATGCACAACCCCGATGACAAGCCAAGAAATTGTTTCATACTTTAGTAATCTCAAACTTTTTCAACCTTCACGCAATACATGAGCGTGAGCCATGGATATAGCACTATGGGTGGAATAGAATATAATGATGGGGGTTATGTGGAGAAGACAAAAAAGCAGAAAGTCTCACATCAACACGGCTAATCAACGGGCTATGGAGATGCCCATCGATTGATGTTAATGTAAGGAGTAGGGATTGCCATGCAACGGATGCGCTAGAGCTATAAATGCATGAAATCTCAACAAAAGAAACTAAGTGGGTGTGCATCCAACTTTCTTGCTCACGAAGACCTAGGGCATTTGAGGAAGCCCATTGTTGGATTATACAAGCCAAGTTCTATAATGAAAAATTCCCGCTAGTATATGAAAGTGACAAAACAAGAGACTCTCTATCATGAAAATCATGGCGCTACTTTGAAGCACAAGTGTGGAAAAAAAGGATAGTAGTATTGTCCCTTTTTATTTTATTTTTTTGGGCCTTTCTTTTTTATTTGGCCTTTCTCTTTTTTGGGGACAATACTCTATGAATGATGATCATCACACTTCTATTTATTTACAACTCAATGATTACAACTCGATACTAGAACAAAGTATGACTCTATATGAATGCCTCCGGCGGTATACCAGGATAGCAATGAATCAAGAGTGACATGTATGAAAAATTATGAATGGTGGATTTGCCACAAATACGATGTCAACTACATGATTATGCAAAGCAATATGACAATGATGAACGTGTCATGATAAACAGAACGATGGATAGTTGCATGGCAATATATCTCGGAATGGCTATGGAAATGCCATAATAGTTAGATATGGTGGCTGTTTTGAGGAAGATATAAGGAGGTTTATGTGTGAAAGAGCGTATCATATCACGGGGTTTGGATGCACCAGCGAAGTTTGCACCAACTCTCAATGTGATAAAGGGCAATGCACGGTACTGAAGAGGCTAGCAATGATGGAAGGTAAGAGTGCGTATAATCCCTGGACTCAACATTAGTCATAAAGAACTCATATACTTATTGCAAAAATCTACAAGTCATCAAAAACCAAGCACTACACACATGCTCCTAGGGGGATAGATTGGTAGGAAAAGACCATCGCCCATCCCCGACCGCCACTCATAAGGAAGACAATCAAAGAACACCTCATGTTTCAAATTTGTTACATAACGTTTACCTTACGTGCATGCTACGGGACTTGCAAACTTCAACACAAGTATTTCTCAATTTCACAACTACTCAACTAGCACAACTTTAAACACTACCTCCATATCTCAAAACAATCATCAATCATCAAACTTCTCTTAGTATTCAGCACACTCATAAGAAAGTTTTTTACTAGTCTCGAATACTTAGCATATTAGGATTAATTTCTCAATTTAAGCAACTTACCATGACGTTTAAGACTCTCAAAACAATATAAGTGAATCATGAGAGAATAATATTTTCTATAAAACAAATCCACCACCGTGCTCTAAAAGATATAAGTGAAGCACTAGAGAAAAAACTATATAGCTCAAAAGATATAAGTGAAGCGCATAGAGTATTCTAATAAATTCCGAATCATGTGTGTTTCTCTAAAAAGGTGTGTACATCAAAGATGATTGTGGTAAACTAACAAATAAATACTCAAATAATACAAGACGCTCCAAGCAAAACACATATCATGTGGTGAATAAAAATATAGCTCCAAGTAAAGTTACCGATGGAAGTAGACGAAAGAGGGGATGCCTTCCGGGGCATCCCCAAGCTTTGGCTTTTAGGTGTCCTTAGATTATATTAGGGTGCCATGGTCATCCCCAAGCTTAGGCTATTGCCACTCCTTGTTCCATAATCCATCAAATCTTTTACCCAAAACTTGAAAACTTCACAACACAAAAGTTAACAGAAAATTTCGTGAGCTCCGTTAGCGAAAGAAAACACAAAACACCACTTCAATGTACTGTAATGAACTCATTCTTTATTTATATTGGTGTTAAACCTACTTTATTACAACTTATCTATGGTTTATAAACTCTTTTACTAGCCATAGATTCATCAAAATAAGCAAACAACACACGAAAAACAGAATCTGTCAAAAATAGAACAGTCTGTAGTAATCTATAGCTAACGAAAACTTATGGAACCCCAAAAATTCTAAAATAAATTTCTGGACGTGAGGAATTTATGTTTTAATCATATTCAAAAATAATTAACTAAATAGCACTTTCCAAATAAAAATGGCAGCAGTTCTCGTGAGCGCTAAAGTTTCTGTTTTTTACAGCATGATTAAAAAGACTTTCCCCAAGTCTTCTCAACGGTTCTACTTGGCACAAACACTAATTAAACACAAAAAAACACAACCAAACACATAGGCTAGATAAATTATTTATTACTAAACAGGAGAAAAAAGAAAGGAATAAAAATAAAATTGGGTTGCCTCCCAACAAGCGCTATGGTTTAACGCCCCTAGCTAGGCATAAAAGCGAAGATAGATCTAGGTATTGCCATAATAATAGGATAGATCATTAAAACGCATTTCATATTCTCTATGTTCAGCGGCAAGTTTTCTTTGAGGCAAGAAAAAGTAATCGAAAGGGCTAAATTTAATGGGACAAAAGTCCCCAAGATCAACTTTAGGAGGTATAGATTCCTCCTTCGGCCCTTCGTATTGCACAACCAATTCATCATTATAAGCATTCTTTTGACAGAACTTTGTGAGCCTATACTTGAGAGAATATCCTAGCTCATTATTTCAAATAGCCAAATCATTATTAAGTTCATAAATTCTATCAACTAGAACATTGGTAGGAACCCTCTTTCTAAGATTTTCATTGAAAGCAACATAGTCTAGAGATTGAAAACGCATTATTTCTTCTTGATCAAAGAGAATAGCCTCTATGGGAGGACTGCCAGCGTCCACCCTATAATGCGCGAAGATTTCTTTGGCCTCTTTTATTATAAATCTAAACTCATGAGCCAAAAAGATAGTAGCAGCATGCTTAACAGAAGAATGCTCAATATTAGAAAATTCTAGGAAAATCCTTTGTATGCAAGGATGCATGTGCATAAATTGTCTTTCAAGTTCAACTACAAGCATGGCGATAGCGTCCGCAATACTACTAGTTCTATGAAGAATAGAACTACCCATAGAAGGCAAAGCACCGACACAAGTAAAGAAATCTTGGATAACTCCTTTTCCAATAATATTACCACTACCAATTCGGAATTTTTTTGTATGTAAGATAGGGGGTTCTTCAGCAGGAGCATCAGAATTTTCCATCATATTATTATTGTCCATATCGACAATAATTTCCCCAATTTCAGACATAACGGCAGAAAGTGCAAGGGGCAAAAAGGAGGAAGGCAAACGAAAAGAGAGGGCGAATAAAATAGCAAGGATGAAGTGGGGGAGAGAAAACCGAGAGGCAAATGGCAAATAATGTAATGCAGGAGATAAGGGTTTGTGATGGGTACTTGGTATGTTGACTTTTGCGTAGACTCCCCCGCAACGCCACTAGAAATCCTTCTTGCTACCTCTTCAACACTGCGTTGGTTTTCCCTTGCAGAGGAAAGGGTGATGCAGCAAAGTAGCATAAGTATTTCCCTTAGTTTTTGAGAACCAAGGTATCAATCCAGTAGGAGGCCACGCACGAGTCCCTCGCACCTAAACAAACAAATAAAATCCTCGCAACCAACACAATAAAGGGGTTGTCAATCCCTTCACGTTCACTTACGAAAGTGAGATCTGATAGATATGATAAGATAATATTTTTGGTATTTTTATGATAAAGATGCAAAGTAAATAAAGCGAAATAAAAACGACACCAGAAATAGCTTGTTAATGGGAGATTAATATGATGGAAAATAGACCCGGGGGCCATAGGTTTAACTAGTGGCTTCTCTCGAAAGCATAAGTATTATGGTGGGTAAATAAATTACTGTTGAGCAATTGACATAATTGAGCATAGTTATGAGAATATCTAGGTATGATCATGTATATAGGCATCACATCCAAGACAAGTAGACCGACTCTTGCCTGCATCTACTACTATTACTCTACGCATCGACCGCTATCCAGCATGCATCTAGAGTATTAAGTTCAAAAGAACAGAGTATTAAGTTTAGTGTTTCGCAGAAAACGAATATCAAACGGAATCCAAATGGAATGAAACCTTCAGGAACATGATTTTTGGAACAAACGTGATCCGGAGGACTTGGAGTGGACGTCAAGAAACAAACAAGGAGTCCACGAGGCAGGGGGTGCTAGCTCTTGAGCACTGCGTTGGTTTTCCCTTGAAAAGGAAAGGGTGATGCAGCAAAGTAGCGTAAGTATTTCCCTCAGTTTTTGAGAACCAAGGTATCAATCTAGTAGGAGGCCGCGCATGAGTCCCTCGCACCTACACAAATAAATAAATCCTCGCAACCAACGCGATAAGGGGTTGTCAATCCCTACACGTTCACTTACGAGAGTGAGATCTGATAGATATGATAGGATAATATTTTTGGTATTTTTTATGGTAAAGAGAAATAAAAGATGCAAAGGAAAATAAATGGCAAAGGAAATAACTAAGTATTGGAAGATTAATATGATGGAAGATAGACCCGGGGGCCATAGGTTTCACTAATGGCTTCTCTCAAGAGCATATGTATTTACGGTGTGTGAATAAATTACTGTTGAGCAATTGACAGAATTGAGCATAGTTATGAGAATATCTAGGTATGATCATGTATATAGGCATCACATCTGCAACAAGTAGACTGACTCCTGCCTGCATCTACTACTATTACTCCACACATCGACCGCTATCCAGCATGCATCTAGAGTATTAAGTTCAAGAGAACAGAGTAACGCTTTAAGCAAGATGACATGATGTAGATGGATAAACTCATGCAATATGATATAAATCCCATCTTGTTATCCTCGATGGCAACAATACAATACGTGCCTTGCTGCCCCTACTGTCACTGGGAAAGGACACCGCAAGATTGAACCCAAAGCTAAGGACTTCTCCCATTGCAAGAAAGATCAATCTAGTAGGCCAAACCAAATTGATAATTTGAAGAGACTTGCAAAGATAACCAATCATACATAAAAGAATTCAGAGAAGATTCATATATTGTTCATAGATAAACTTGATCATAAACCCACAATTCATCGGTCTCAACAAACACACCACAAAAGAAGATTACATTGAATAGATCTCCACGAGAATCATGGAGAACTTTGTATTGAGATCCAAAAAGAGAGAAAAGCCATCTAGCTAATAACTATGGACCCAAAGGTCTGAGGTAAACTACTCACACATCATCGGAGAGGCTATGGTGTTGATGTACAAGCCCTCCGTGATCGATGCCCCCTCCGGCGGAGCTCCGGAAAAGGCCCCAAGATGGGATCTCATGGGTATAGAAGGTTGCGGCGGTGGAATTAGGTTTTTGGCTCCGTATCTGTTAGTTTGGGGGTACGTAGGTATATATAGGAGGAAGAAGTACGTCGGTGGAGCAATGTGGGCCCCACGAGGGTGGAGGGCGCGCCTAGGGGGCGGGGGGTAGGCACGCCCCCTACCTCGTGCCTTCCTGGTTGATGTCTTGACGTAGGGTCCAAGTCCTCTGGATCACGTTCGTTCCAAAAATCACGTTCCCGAAGGTTTCATTCCGTTTGGACTCCGTTTGATATTATTTTTCTGCGAAACTCTGAAATAGGCAAAAAACAATAATTCTGGGCTCGGCCTCCGCTTAATAGGTTAGTCCCAAAAATAATATAAAAGTGTATAACAAAGCGATTAATCATCCAAAACAGAATATAATATAGCATGAAGCAATCGAAAATTATAGATACTGATGTAGACTGAACCCTGTGGCGAGATCCGATCCGTTGTTGTGGCCCGACCTTTCATGACACTCCACCACCAATAGCAGCAACCTCTCGCCCGCGCACGCAATGTACACGAAGTAGAGGGTTTGAACCTTGCGGCCCAGCACGAGAAAGCCAATCTCGACGAAGGTACTCACGCGCAAAACAATTTTCACAAAGAGAAATCGCAACTCAGAGGTTTTCTAAAGATCCCTCCAAAACATGATATGGGTGTTCACCCTAAAAATACATCGTGTCTATTTCATCAAATATAACCTGCTTACATAACCGAACCCTTCTAGTACTTATAGCTGACGTGATCCATCTAATCAACTTGACCCTCACGTAAAAAAAAATTCTATCTATACATGCTACACACAACTCAAAGGGAAACTGACACTTTAATCTACTCTGGACTCTGCTATATTTAATTACTAGTTGCCTTTTACATCTCAGCAACAGACACCATCTAACATGTATTTGTCTCACCGCAGGTGGACCCCAGCCTGACTCCTTTAAGCGCAATCTGTCCCGCGTGATAAACTTCTTGATGCATGTAACTTGTTCTGGTGGCCGTGGACGTCCAAAGAAATAACCAACTTGATTTATTCTTTCTGCGTCCAAAACAGACTCTTGCATGCCCACGTAGTACATAACTTGGTGTCCACTAATTGATTTTTGGTTGGACCCACTACCATGCATGCGTGCTCCTTCATGTCCTAATTTATGGGAAAATAGAAACATATCTCCTTTTTTCTTGCTCATCATTTGTAAAACTATGTCATGCTTAGTTGTGGCACGTACTAATCCATCTACATCTTGGAAAACGTCTGTAGCATATTCAGTACTAGGTGTAGACGTTGTATCATCAGCGATCATCGTAGTTAACTTACACACGGTCGTATCATCCTCTCCTCCTTGAAACGAAACCGTCCTTGGTTTCGAGTTGATCTCTTCAACAGTACTTTTCTTGGCGGACCGAATGACGACAGTAAGAATTTCAGTGATTTTGAATTTCTTCTTTTCTTCTTCTTTCTGCTCCTTTATCTTCTCAAGAAGTTCTTTCCTCCAAGAAATAAAACGCTTTTCATCCATTGGCACGAGGCTGCACTTCTTACCCCTCCTGACAGTATATCTATGTGATTTGCAATCATACATAACATCATGCTCTTTATACCATGGCTCACCCAATAGCAAGTGACATGAAATCATAGGTGCCGGAATCACGTCACATAAAACCTCGCAAAAATAATTTCCCAACAAAAACGGTACCTTGGTTTGGTGCGTCACAGTGAGCTTTTCATGACCCCAACGAAACAAGTACGGTCGTGCTCGTGGTACCGTCGGTAGATCAACTTCTCCACCATCTCGATGCTTGCGGCGTTGATCAAATTCATGTGATCGATAGTCATGGCACATGATCTCTCTCTGACCACCACACAGGTGTGAAAAACTCCAGTCCAACGACCTTCCTCCTCCAACTGAAATCCATAGCTTAATTTACTGAATAACGATGCGCTTGCCATCTTCTCCATATTGTCGTGAACAACCTGATGCTCTGATACCACCTGATGTAGACTGAACCCCATGGTGAGATCCAATCCGTTGTTGTGGCCCGACCTTTCATGACACTCCACCACCAAAAGCAGCAACCTCTCGCCCGTGCACGCGATGTACACGAAGTAGAGGGTTTGAACCTTGCGGCCCAGCATGAGAAAACCAATCTTGACAAAGGTACTCACACGCAAAACAATTTCCACGAAGAGAAATCGCAACTCAGAGGTTTTTTAAAGATCCCTCCAAAACTTGATACGGGTGTCTAGCCTAAAAACACATCGTGTCTATTTCATCAAATATAACCTGCTTACATAACCTCACCCTTCTAGTACTTATAGCTGACGTGATCCATCTAATCAACTTGACCCTCACGTAAAAAAAATTCTATCTATACATGCTAGGCACAACTCAAAGGGAAACTGACACTTTAATCTACTCTAGACTCTTCTATATTTAATTACTAGTTGCCTTTTACATCTCAGCAACAGACACCATCTAACATGTATTTGTCTCACCGCAGGTGGACCCCATCCCGACTCCTTTAAGCACAATCTGTCCCGCGTGATAAACTTCTTGATGCATGTAACTTGTTCTGGTGGCCGTGGACGTCCAAAGAAATAACCAACTTGATTTATTCTTTCTGCGTCTAAAACAGACTCTTGCATGCCCACGTAGTACATAACTTGGTGTCCACTAATTGATTTTTGGTTGGACACATTCCATGCATGCGCGCTCCTTCATGTCCTAATTTATGGGAAGATAGAAACATATCTCCTTTTTTCTTGCTCATCATTTGTACAACTATGTCATGCTTAGTTGTGGCACGTACTAATCCATCTACATCTTGGAAAACGTCTGTAGCATATTCAGTACTAGGTGTAGACGTTGTATCATCAGCGATCATCGTAGTTAACTTACACACGGTCGTATCATCCTCTCCTCCTTGAAACGAAACCGTCCTTGGTTTCGAGTTGATCTCTTCAACAGTACTTTTCTTGGCGGACCGAATGACGACAGTAAGAATTTCAGTGATTTTGAATTTCTTCTTTTCTTCTTCTTTCTGCTCCTTTATCTTCTCAAGATGTTCTTTCCTCCAAGAAATAAAACGCTTTTCATCCATTGGCACGAGGCTGCACTTCTTACCCCTCCTGACAGTATATCTATGTGATTTGCAATCATACATAACATCATGCTCTTTATACCATGGCTCGCCCAATAGCAAGTGACATGAAATCATAGGTGCCGGAATCACGTCACATAAAACCTCGAAAAAATAATTTCCCAACAAAAACGGTACCTTGGTTTGGTGCGTCACAGTGAGCTCTTCATGACCCCAATGAAACAAGTACGGTCGTGCTCGTGGTACCGTCGGTAGATCCAACTTCTCCACCATCTCGATACTTGCTGCGTTGATCAAATTCATGTGATCGATAGTCATGGCACATGATCTCTCTTTGACCACCACACGGGTGTGAAAAAGTCCAGTCCAACGGCCTTCCTCCTCCAACTGAAATCCATAGCTTAACTTACTAAATAACGATGCGCTTGCCATCTTCTCCATAGTGTCGTGAACAACCTGATGCTCTGATACCACCTGATATAGACTGAACCCCGTGGCGAGATCCAATCCGTTGTTGTGGCCCGACCTTTCATGACACTCCACCACCGAAAGCAGCAACCTCTCGCCCGTGCACGCGATGTACACGAAGTAGAGGGTTTGAACCTTGCGGCCCAGCATGAGAAAACCAATCTCGACGAAGGTACTCACACGCAAAACAATTTCCACGAAGAGAAATCGCAACTCAGAGGTTTTTTAAAGATCCCTCCAAAACTTGATACGAGTGTCTATCCTAAAAACACATCGTGTCTATTTCATCAAATATAACCTGCTTACATAACCTCACCCTTCTAGTACTTATAGCTGACATGATCCATCTAATCAACTTGACCCTCACGTAAAAAAAAATCTATCTATACATGCTACGCACAACTCAAAGGGAAACTGACACTTTAATCTACTCTGGACTCTGCTATATTTAATTACTAGTTGCCTTTTACATCTCAGCAACAGACACCATCTAACATGTATTTGTCTCACCGCAGGTGGACCCCATCCCGACTCCTTTAAGCACAATCTGTCCCGCGTGATAAACTTCTTGATGCATGTAACTTGTTCTGGTGGCCGTGGACGTCCAAAGAAATAACCAACTTGATTTATTCTTTCTGCGTCCAAAATAGACTCTTGCATGCCGACGTAGTACATAACTTGGTGTCCACTAATTGAGTTTTTGGTTGGACCCACTTCCATGCATGCGCGCTCCTTCATGTCCTAATTTATGGGACGATAGAAACATATCTCCTTTTTTCTTGCTCATCATTTGTACAACTATGTCATGCTTAGTTGTGGCGCCTACTAATCCATCTACATCTTGGAAAACGTCTGTAGCATATTCAGTACTAGGTGTAGACGTTGTATCATCAGCGATCATCGTAGTTAACTTACACACGGTCGTATCATCCTCTCCTCCTTGAAACGAAACCGTCCTTGGTTTCGAGTTGATCTCTTCAACAGTACTTTTCTTGGCGGACCGAATGACGACGGTAAGAATTTCAGTGATTTTGACTTTCTTCTTTTCTTCTTCTTTCTGCTCCTTTATCTTCTCAAGATGTTCTTTCCTCCAAGAAATAAAACGCTTTTCATCCATTGGCACGAGGCTGCACTTCTTACCCCTCCTGACAGTATATCTATGTGATTTGCAATCATACATAACATCATGCTCTTTATACCATGGCTCGCCCAATAACAAGTGACATGAAGTCATAGGTGCCGGAATCACGTCACATAAAACCTCGCAAAAATAATTTCCCAACAAAAATGGTACCTTGGTTTGGTGCGTCACAGTGAGCTCTTCATGACCCCAACGAAACAAGTACGGTCGTGCTCATGGTACCGTCGGTAGATCCAACTTCTCCACCATCTCGATGCTTGCGGCGTTGATCAAATTCATGTGATCGATAGTCATGGCACATGATCTCTCTCTGACCACCACACGGGTGTGAAAAAGTCCAGTCCAACGGCCTTCCTTCTCCAACTGAAATCCATAGCTTAACTTACTGAATAACGATGCGCTTGCCATCTTCTCCATAGTGTCGTGAACAACCTGATGCTCTGATACCACCTGATGTAGACTGAACCCCGTGGCGAGATCCGATCCGTTGTTGTGGCCCGACCTTTCATGACACTCCACCACCAAAAGCAGCAACCTCTCGCCCGTGCACGCGATTTACATGAAGTAGAGGGTTTGAACCTTGCGGCCCAGCATGAGAAAACCAATCTCGACAAAGGTACTCACACGCAAAACAATTTCCACGAAGAGAAATCGCAACTCAGAGGTTTTTTAAAGATCCCTCCAAAACTTGATACGGGTGTCTATCCTAAAAACACATCGTGTCTATTTCATCAAATATAACCTGCTTACATAACCTCACCCTTCTAGTACTTATAGCTGACATGATCCATCTAATCAACTTGACCCTCACGTAAAAAAAAAATTCTATCTATACATGCTACGCACAACTCAAAGGGAAACTGACACTTTAATCTACTCTAGACTCTTCTATATTTAATTACTAGTTGCCTTTTACATCTCAGCAACATACACCATCTAACATGTATTTGTATCACCGCAGATGGACCCCATCCCGACTCCTTTAAGCACAATCTGTCCCGCGTGATAAACTTCTTGATGCATGTAACTTGTTCTGGTGGCCGTGGACGTCCAAAGAAATAACCAACTTGATTTATTCTTTCTGCGTCCAAAACAGACTCTTGCATGCCCACGTAGTACATAACTTGGTGTCCAATAATTGATTTTTTGTTGGACCCACTTCCATGCATGCGCGCACCTTCATGTCCTAATTTATGGGAAGATAGAAACATATCTCGTTTTTTCTTGCTCATCATTTGTACAACTATGTCATGCTTAGTTGTGGTGCCTACTAATCCATCTACATCTTGGAAAACGTCTGTAGCATATTCAGTACTAGGTGTAGACGTTGTATCATCAGCGATCATCGTAGTTAACTTACACACAGTCGTATCAGATACGTTGGAGATGTATCAAGGATGTAGTATGTCATGAATCCGTAAGGTGATCAACATCATGCAAGCAATCAGTGTCAAGAATGTCCACTAGTGCACTACTAGGAAAAGGCCTACTAGTGGCGCACCTGTTTTGCCTACTAATGGCGCACTACAGGTGCGCCACTACTAGCACACCATTAGTATTTTTTACTAATGGCGCACCATGCAGTGCGCCATTAGTATAGCCCACGGTGCGCCATTAGTATGCCTCCCAGGGGGCATATTTACCCATGTGCTTTGGCATACTAATGGCGCACTAGTGGATGATGCGCCATTAGTGTGCTCTGGCTTACTAATGGCGTACTATGTGGTGGTGCGCCACTTGTATGAATATTAGGATTTTTTTTCTTTTCTGATATTTTCACATGTTACAAAATATATTATTGGACAGAATATAGCTAGCACCACACAACAACAACAGATTCATCGAATACAATAGAAGATTAGTCTCTGAATACAATTCATCATATTAGTCTCCGAATTCAAAAGACCGAACAAAGATAGAACATTACAAATCTCGAGACCGCGAGTAGCGAGTTTGCGGAAGTAATACTAATCCTAACAAGTCCTACTAATCATCATCATACAACTTCTACTCGTTATTAATAAAAAGTCATATGATCATCATCTTGATAGTCATCGAACCAACCCTACTTAATTGTTCTTAGCACATGATCATCAGTATTAGGCAGGACCTAAATACCCTATTTAAGGTAAAATAGCATAAACAATATAGACCCTGACTCTCCATTATGGAGAATGGAGATCATCCTGTCTCCAATTCTTGCGCTTCGCTTCCTTTTGCTTCCAAGAACCTCCTTACGACTGTCCATACATTTTTTCCATCCTTTGATTTTCATGTCTCCACTTCTTTTAGAAATCTCGTATGGACAGTTGAGATTCGTAGGATGACCTGGCTGTATGTTCAAGACATTAAGACTACCTTTCTGATACATCAAATGAGGCACACAATTCTCTGGGATTATCTGTTGAAATACATAGTAATAACTTCATAGTTAGAAATGATGTACTAGTTTTAGAAGTATGCAAAAGATGCACGGATATCGTAATAGTAAAAAAATCTTACCGGGGTATCTCCATGGTAGTTAGCGTAGTTGAACACATGCACTAGTGGCACATATTGACCATAATGTTGAGGAGTTTGATTGTAGATATTGTAATTCTCAATGTCAGTACAAAATCCGACCAGATGATTTTTCTCCTTGTAAGTTGTTAATTCGGAGCCATCGGTGCAGTGGGTTTTGTCTACCATATCCCGCACATTCTTTGAACAATAAAAATAAGCTGTCAATGGAAATAAGCTGTCAACTATTTTGAAATAAACAATATAAATTAGCTAATAACTATGTTTGAGAAACTCACATAGCGGTAGAATTGGAGGCGTATCAACAAGGACTCAAATGTCCATATTGTCTTGCTCGATTTTAGGATCACCAAGATCCATGGTGACAAGAATAACCTCATCAAAACCATACATCTTGCAAAATGCTTCCCAATTTTTGCAACCAAAATGGGCTACGCTCCCAGAATTATACAGATTTACTTCAAAATCCACATCGTGATGAGTCCTTAGGTGAATTTTCTTTGTTTCAGAAATTTCATGGTCTTCAAAATCCATCCTCTCCAAGACATAACGTCTTGCATGGCTTGGGATAAGCTATACTCGAATTGTAAAAGATGAAAATTACACGTTGAAATAGTTGAAGTCATGCTTAATTATGAAAATAACACTTGTCGTCGTTGTGTACCGTTTCAACTTCAAAGGTCTCCTCGAGCTTAATGCTGAAGCGCCGATCATCGTCCAGGTGAGGCATGTCGCACAAACCTCGATCGTCGTGGCACCAGCCGCACTCCCCCGGGAGACTTTCGTCGTCCGATGATGACATATCCTACGTTCATAATTCAAAACTACATCATCTCTTGCGTTGGGTCCAATAAGATAATCCACAATGTGGTGAAAACACGCCCTTCGAACTGGTTTCAGCTATTGGTGAATGGAGATGGTCTAAGATTTTCAGTAGTAAGAAGTGAAGTGGTAATTTTGAGAGCAAATGGTTAGGATGAGTGGTTCCTCTTTCCTATTTAGCTTTACAATAGAATATTGTTAGTCATGCACACTTGTGCATTTACAGCCAGGCCTAGTGGAGTTGGCCTAAAAACATTTCTTTCTTTAAGCCTGCTACATCCATCTCAAGTATTTATGGTCAAGGGTTAGCAGGGCCATCCAAATAGAATATGTGGTATGGGCTTTTTTAGTAGGTCATCCTACCAGATTAGGATTTATCGATGACGAGCAACTGACATTAGTAATAACTATGAGTTGATATCACACTTCTATATGTATAACACAAGAGGTAGTTGATCCTACTTAATTAAGTACTAAGATACCCCGGCCCATGCATTAGTCGCAAGTACCCCATATGTCCTATTTTTTTAGCAAAGTCATGCTAAAATTCACGAAAAATTTTAGCATGACCTTTGCTGAAAATAGGACATATGGAGTACCCAAATTTGCCGGAACGGAAGTTAATCGACATTCCAGTAAACTCAAGGGCCTCTCGGGGTACCTGCAAAATAATTATCCCCGCGTAATGAAGTCGCCAACGGGTCATTTCAGAAGATCACAAGTAGCAACATCACAAGTACAACATCATCACAAGTACAGCAGTAGCAGAAGTGAATACATGCATAACAGCAGCAGCAGCAGGTTTATTCTTCTTCTTCATAAACATTAATTGGTGTGGGTGATTCTATGTGCTCTCTAATGACTTACTCAACTTAACAGGACAACCCACAAGCATTGTTTTGATTCCAACAGCTGCTGTAAAATACATCCAGCAAATGTGCTCTAAAATCAGAAATACTACCCCCCAAATCTTTAGCTCATTTCTGAAAATACATGGCTAGGACTATGGTAGCATTCAACCACAAGCCCAAGCCTATACTTAAATAGGCCTAGGTCCATTAAATTCTTACAGAAACCAAGAAATGGAATCAACTCCCCTTGTTGCTGATTCAGTCATGGGAGATGCCATGTCTCAAAAATATCAAGTAGCACCATCATGTTCGATTTCAATATAAGGAATATTACAAAATTAACAGTTAAGATCCCAGGTGAGTAACACACTTTGGTCTTCTAGTTACAAAACAAAACTGACATAACTCCTTAATCACTATTTCAGCAAGCAGCAGAGGAGGTTTAAAGGAAAGGAGCATATGTAGAAATACGCAGCAGAAAAATACAAGAAGCCTTTGACACTCCGCTGCTCAAGGTACCACTACCCCATGCACATGTATTTGGGTAAGCAGCAGAGTAGAGGAGGAGGCCATTTAATCAGGTAAATGGTGCATTTACAAATTCTTTTCTCCTAGGAACTAGAAGAAAATCTCAGTCACTCAAATGGACACACAGGGCAACAAAACTAGTGCCTAAACTAACTAATTAGACTAACTAACTAAACTAGTCCCTAAACAAGGAGCCTAAACTAACTAATTAACTAACTAACTAATTAGACTAACTAATTAGACTAACTAACTAACTAATTAGACTAAATAACTAAACTAGGGCCTAAACTAAACTAACTAATTAGACTAACTAACTAAATTAGAAGAAAATCTCAGTCACTGAAATGCAGAAGCAGTTAGTAGCAGAGGAGAGCGGGACCAGCGAGCAACAGGGCAGCCCGGAGGGAGGGGGAAGGGGGGCGAGGGAGGAGCTCACCGCGGTGGCGACGACGAGATGGGGAGCAGTGGTGGCGACGGCGAGCGGAGGAAGAAGAAGTGCTCGGGCCTCCTCTCCTGGTTGACGCGGGCCTCCTCCTCCTAGTGCTCCGGGGGCTGGCAGTCGTGGCGGCAGGCCATCGACGGCGAGGACCGAGACGGCGAGGCGGGGCGCGGGGGTCGTCGGAGTGGGTGTGGAGCGAGGGGGGGGGAGTGGATCTGGCGAGGGAGGGACGAAGGGATCGGGCAAATTAGCTAGGGGAAGATTACTAATGGCGCACCACCAGCGCAGTGCACCACTACTATTTTTTTGCAAAACTACTATAATGGCGCAGCTCAAGCCGACGACCCACCGCACCCTTCCTCGCTCCACCGCCGCCGACGACCCACCGCACCCTCCCCCGCTCCACCGCCGCCGACGACCCACCGCACCCTCCCTCGCTCCACCGCCGCCGCCGCCGACACCCCGCACCCTCCCCTGCTCCACCGCCACCGCCGACCCCCCGCATCCTCCCCCGCTCCACCGTCACAAATGAATGCAACTAAAAATCCAAAAAAAACAAATTTGATTATATCACTAATGGCGCACCAACTCATGGTGCGCTATTACTATATAGTAGTGGCGCACCACATGTCTGGTGCGCCATTAGTGGCCATATCATCTATAGCCCTTTTCCTAGTAGTGGTGGGACAAGAGCATCATCATCACATATGTTACCTTTGTCATTCCCCTCATGTGGTGTAGGTGAGGTGGGAAATACTAAATGGTGGTCATCATCTTCATCTGGATGGAACCATGTGGGGGGTGCATCATATTCCACCATGGCCATCATTTTGTCCATACGAAGGACGAAGTCGTCGTGGATTGGCGCATCATCATATATGGGACCTAGCACAAAATGAGAAGACACAATAGAGGTACAGGTTAAGTTGTTATAAATCAAAATGGCCTCACATGCCCTATCAACTACCTCACTCTCTCGATGTGGCGGTGGCTCACTCACTCCCTCAAGGTAGGTGCACTCAATGTCACATATGGTGGAGTCACTCCAATCACTCAAGTGGTGGTGGTGGTGGCTCTCTGCTCATGGGAATTGGGACAACTCATCATATATGGGGCTAGTAGTGAAGTCACTCTCACTCGCAATATGGTGGCTAAGGTCACTCAAGTCATCATACATCGCCGTGGTTGCAGGGAAAATCCCATGCTCAACCCTCTTGTCAGCGTGGATGAAGGCCGAAGATGGCAAATCATCACTCTCATCATGGATGAAGGCCGAAGATGGCACATCATCACTCTCATCGGCAATGGTGGAAACACCATCTTGGAGCTCATCGGGCTTGGACATCTTGGTGGTACTAGCCTCATGCTCGACGTCTTGGTGTGTGGTCATCGTGAAGTGAGCTCGGGGTCGAGTAGGCTTGGCCTTCTTGAGTTCTTGCTCCGCCTTGAGAGCACCCATGCAGTTCTCGTCGAGGGACTTGTAGTTCTCGAGGAAGATAATCTTGGAGATGTCGTTGTTCAATCCCATCATGAAGTAGAACTTCATCCAAATGGGGTCGTCCACACCGGCTTGTCGCAAGGCTTTCTTCATCTCGAGGAAGTACTTGTCGAGGGACTTGGATCCTTGGATGGTGTTCTCCAATTGGCATTGAAGATGTTCCATGTAGGTGGAAGGAAAAAACTCTTGCCGCATAGCTTTCTTTGTCTTGGGCAAACTCATGTCGAAGGTCTTCAAAGGTGTATGAAGCCACCATGTCGACGCGCAGCCGCGGAAGGTACTTGAGGCGCACTTCACTTGTTCTTCGGAAGGGACTTGACATAGCTTGAGGTAGTCGTCCATCTTGCGCTCCCACTCGAGATACTCCTCAGGGTCTGATACTTCTCCAACGTATCTATAATTTTTGATTGCTTCATGCTATATTATATTCTGTTTTGGATGATTAATGGGCTTTGTTATACACTTTTATATTATTTTTGGGACTAACCTATTAACCGGAGGCCTAGCCCAAATTGCTGTTTTTTGCCTATTTTAGAGTTTCGCCGAAAAGGAATATCAAACGGAGTCCAAATGGAATGAAACCTTCGGGAGCGTTAGTTTTGGAACAAACATGATCCAGGGGACTTGGAGTGGACGTCAAGAAACAATCGAGGAGGCCACGAGGCAGGGGAGCGCGCCTACCCCACCTGGGCGTGCCCTCCACCCTCATGGGCCCCTCGTTGCTACACCGACCTAGTTCTTCCTCCTATATATATCCACATACCCCGCAAACATCCAGGAGAACCACGAAAACCTAATTCCACCGCCGCAACCTTCTGTACCCAAGAGATCCCATCTTGGGGCCTTTTTCGGAGCTCCGTCGGAGGGGGCATTGATCATGGAGGGCCTCTACATCAACTCCATGGCCCCTCCGATGATGTGTGAGTAGTCTACTTCAGACCTTCGGGTCCATAGCTAGTAGCTAGATGGCTTCTTCTCTCTCTTTGGATCTCAATACAAAGTTCTCGATTCTCTTGGAGATCTATTCGATGTAATCTTCTTTTGTTGTGTGTTTGTCGAGATCCGATGAATTGTGGGTTTATGATCAAGTCTATCTATGAACAATATTTGAATCTTCTCCGAATTCTTTTATGTATGATTGGTTTATCTTTGCAAGTCTCTTCGAATTATCAGTTTGGTTTGGCCTACTAGATTGATCTTTCTTGCAATGGGAGAAGTGCTTAGCTTTAGGTTCAATCTTGCGGTGCTCAATCCCAATGACAGAAAGGGAAACAACACGTATTGTATTGTTTCCATCGAGGATAAAAAGATGGGGTTTACATCATATTGCATGAGTTTATCCCTCTACATCATGTCATCTTGCTTAAGGCGTTACTCTGTTCTTATGAACTTAATACTCTAGATGCATGCTGGATATCGGTCGATGTGTGGAGTAATAGTAGTAGATGCAGAATCGTTTCGGTCTACTTGTCACGGACGTGATGCCTATATACATGATCATGCCTAGATATTCTCATAATTATTCGCTTTTCTATCAATTGCTCGACAGTAATTTGTTCACCCACCGTAATACTTATGCTATCTTGAGAGAAGCCACTAGTGAAACCTATGGCCCCCGGGTCTATTTTCTGTCATACAAGTTTACAATCTACTTTATTTTGCTATCTTTTACTTTCATTCTATATCATAAAAATACCAAAAATATTTATCTTATTATTATCATCTCTATCAGATCTCACTCTTGCAAGTTGCCGTGAAGGGATTGAGAACCCTTTATCACGTTGGTTGTGAGGTTCTTATTTGTGTGTGTAGGTACGAGGTGACTTGCGCGTGGTCTCCTACTATATTGATACCTTGGTTCTCAAAAACTGAGGGAAATACTTACGCTGCTTTACTACACCACCCATTCCTCTTCAAGGGAAAACCAACGCAGTGCTCAAGAGGTAGCAGGGTCTTGAGTCCCATAGAAAGGAAGCTCGTGGTCGGTGTGGAGGTTGTAGTAGCTCGTGGAAGTCGTGGACTTGAGCTTGGGGAGCTTCTCTTGAGCGTATTCTTGAGGTGCTTGTAGGTGAAGATGCCGAATGTCCAAAGGTGAAGGTGCCTTGAAGTCGCTTGGCGAAGATGCCAAGGTAGATGGTGAAGTCGTTGAGCGGTTGTTGGTGTTGAGCTCTTGACCTTCACGTTCTTGCTGGTGATGGTGTCGATGCTGATGTGACCTTGCCAGAGATGGTAGCTTGGAAAGATGTGCACTAGAGCGTCTTCTCGAAGATGAGGAAGATCTCTTGTAGGACTTGATGAGGACCTTGAGCTCCTCCATTTGAGCATCCATCTTGGCGTCCAAATTGTTCTTCATGGCATCGAACTCGTCGTTGTTGTGGAAGACCGGAGATGAAATGCCTTGCCTATCCATCACAAGACTCGAGCAACTGTGAGTGGAAGAAAGGAAAGAACTAGACCAAATGTACCATTGCAATGTTGAAGATGGATCAATGATAACTCGATAATGTATCAAGGAAATAGAACAATTGGTATCGGATCTTGTCAATTCTCACACCTACACAAGTAAGGCTTATGGCGGAGCTTGTGAGGATAGTGGCACCAAAATTTGATGCAAAATGCTAGCAAGAGTCAATAATCTTTAAAAAGATTCACAAATTCGCAAGTGAAACAAGTAGACCAATAGCAATGGGTGGCACACACAGAAACATACACACGTGTAGATAAATGGGGTCGTGCAACGAAGGAATGAGCACAAAATGTGAAATCCACGGAAAACGCTCATGTTGTACAACTCTAGAGAGACGCTAGCACGATTGCTCAATAGGCAGATATGACACTTGTGCACAACCTATAAGATGCAAAATGTATCAACTTTCTATCCCATGTATGCTATATATGTATGGTGTTCCGGTGTTTCGCATACGATGATCCAAGATGATCAATATGGTAGTATGGTATGCAATGTGGCGATGCTATGGCTCTTGCTTACAAGCTTCTTTGCTCTCTTTTTGCTTAAAAGCTTATTCTCTTTTTTGTATGGCCACTTATGCAAAATGCACAAACCAAGATAGCTATTGTGTATACGCAGGAACAATCTTGTGACACAAGGGATGGTACTATGATACCAAGATGATACCAATGGAAGGCGTAGATCAATGATCACTAATGTGCACAAGTAACATTGCCAGCAATACTCAATGGCTAGTCTCGATAGGCAAGTGACACAAAATGGGCTAAGTGGTTAACAATGTAAAGGCAAGGGGAATATACAATGATGGGATACCATGATACCAATATGATATAGAGGTTACTAATCTTGCTTATGGTTAGGGTGTCAAATTGGTGAAGGTGGTCGATGTCGAACCCTTATCGAAGTTGAGCGGCGGTGTTGTTGATGTCAAACCGTTCCTAGTTAGCTGAAACACCCTAGGAAAAGGAAAAACCGCAAACTCAAAATCTCAAAGGAAAATGTCAAATGGTGGTAGTGGAATGCGTTGGTGGTTCCGGAGTTAGCAATGCGGAAGTGGTGGTGGTGGTTGATGACGAAGCAACCGTCCCTAAGTAGCCGAAACACCTTAGGAGACTCAAGTCACCACTCAAGCAACCACAAATGCTAAATGGAGTAAAATGGGTTAGGTTGCGTAAAGCTATGGTTGTTTGCGGATGATATGGTGGATGGCCTAAGAAAAGATGCGAAAATACCAAAATTTTGATGGAGTCAAATGATGTTGGAACCTATCTAGATGGAATGGGTATGTCAATAGTACTCAACGAGCTAAAGAACGTCAAAATCGGACTTCGGGAGTGAAAGTTATGTCCGAAACGGTTTTTGTTGGTGAGATAAAACTGGTAGGTGCGGGTGCCCAGGGGTTGGAGGTGCGGGCACCCGGGGTGGTTAGCGGGGTTGGGTGGAAAAATGGCCCGGGGGTCCGGGTGCCCGGAGGTAAGAGGTGCGGGCACCCGGGGTGGTCAGCGGGGTTGGGCGGAAAAATGATCGAATGAGAAGTGGAGGTGATGCTACCAACTCTCCATTTAATAGTAGAGATTTGCACGACATAGGTTGGGGAAAAAGGTCGAATGAGAAGTGGAGGCAACACTACCAACTCCCCTTAAATAGTAGAGATTTGCGCGGCATAGGTTGGGGATAAAGATCGAATGGGAAGTTGAGGCGACGCTGCGAACTCCCCTCTAATAGTAGAGATTTGTGCGGCACAGGTTGGGAAAAAGATCAAACGGGAAGTGGAGGCGACACTACCAACTCTCCTTGGAGGCGATACTACCAACTCCCCTTTACTAGTAGAATTTGTGCGGCATAGGTTGGGGGAAAAGATCGAATGGGAGTTGGATGCGACTGAAGGAAATATGCCCTAGAGGCAATAATAAAGTTGTTATTTATATTTCCTTATGTCATGATAAATGTTTATTACTCATGCTAGAATTGTATTAACTGGAAACTTAGTACATGTGTGACTACATAGACAAACAGTATGTCACTAGTATGCCTCTACTTGACTAGCTCGTTGAATCAATGATGGTTATGTTTCCTAACCATAGACATGAGTTGTCATTTGATTAATGGGATCACATCACTAGAGAATGATGTGATTGACTTGACCCATCCGTTAGCTTAGCACGATGATCGTTTAGTTTGTTGCTATTGCTTTCTCCATAACTTATACATGTTCCTATGACTATGAGATCATGCAACTCCCAAATACTGGAGGAACACTTTGTGTGCTACCAAATGTCACAACGTAACTGGGTGATTATAAAGGTGCTCTAAAGGTTTCTTCGATGGTGTTTGTTGAGTTGGCATAGATCAAGATTAGGATTTGTCACTCTGATTGTTGGAGAGGTATCTCTGGGCCCTCTCGGTAATGCACATCAATATAAGCCTTGCAGGCAATGTGACTAGTGAGTTAGTTGCGGGGTGATGCATTATGGAACGAGTAAAGAAACTTGCTGGTAACGAGATTGAAGTAGGTATTGAGATACCGACGATCGAATCTCGGGAAAGTAACATACCGATGACAAAGGGAACAACGTATATCGTTATGCGGTTTTACTGGTAAAGATCTTCATAGAATATGTGGGAGCCAATATGAAAATCTAGGTTCCGCTATTCTTATTTACCGGAGACGTGTCTCGGTCATGTCTACATAGTTCTCGAACCCGTAGGGTCCGCACGCTTAACGTTCGGTGACGATCGTTATTATGAGTTTATGTGTTCTGATGTACTGAAGGTAGTTCGGAGTCCCGGATGTGATCACGGACATGACGAGGAGTCTCGAAATGGTCAAGACATAAATATTAATATATTGGACGACTATATTCGGACACCGGTATTGTTCCGGGTAATTTCGTAGAAAACCGGAGTACCGGAGGGTTACCGGAACCCCACCCCCCGGAAGAACTAATGGGCCACGTGGGCCTTAGTGGAGAGAGAGAGGGCCGGCTAGGGCAGGCCGCGCGCCCCCTCCCCCTTTGGTCCGAATTGGACTAAGGAAGGGGGGTCGCCCCCTTTTCCTTCTCCCTCTCCTCCTTCCTTTCCTCCTCCTAGTAGGAGTAGGAAAGGGGAGTCCTACTCCTACTAGGTGGAGGACTCCTACTCTCCTGGCGCGCCCCAAGGGCCGGCCGGCCTACCCCCTTGCTCCGTTATATACAGGGGCAGGGGGCACCCTGAAACACACAATTTGATTGTTTCCAGCCGTGTGCGATGCCCCCCTCCACCATAATCCACCTCGTTCATATCGTAGCGGTGCTTAGGCGAAGCCCTGTTTCGGTAGCATCATCATCACCGTCATCACGCTGTCGTGCTGACGAAGCTCTCCCTCTACACTATGCTAGATCGTGAGTTCGTGGGACGTCACCAAGCCGAACGTGTGCAGATCGCGGAGGTGCCATACTTTCAGTACTAGCATTGGTCGATCGTGAAGACGTACGACTACATCAACTGTGTTGTCATAATGCTTCCGCCTACGGTCTACGAGGGTACGTAGACAACACTCTCCCCTCTCGTTGCTATGCATCACCATGATCTTGCGTGTGCGTAGGATTTTTTTTTGAAATTACTGCGTCCCCAACAGTGGCATCCGAGCCAGGTTTATGCGTAGATGTTATATGCACGAGTAGAACACAAAGGAGTTATGGGCGTGGGTATATACATATTGCTTGCGGTCACTAGTTGATTCTTGATTCAGCGGCATTGTTGGATGAAGCGGCCCAGACCAACTTTACGCATACTGTCGGGGATATACCCCGCGGTATGACCCAGCCAGATGTATAACCCGGCCGGACTTGGCGACTCACTAATGACCCGCCCTGACAAGACGACTCACTAAGTGACCCGCCCGAGCCTGGTGACTTATGGGTGACCTGGCAAGCGGATCAAAGGAGCGACAAGACCCGGGGACCCAAGAGGCTCAAGGCCCAGAAGGCCGGCTACGTTATGGTAGGCCGGCTTAAGAGGAAAGGCGTGAGGAATATCTCCTTTACGAGGAAGCAAGACCCGGACTTGTAATCAACTTGTAAGAGAAGATAGGCTAATCCTAGTCCTACTAGGACTCCACATGTAACCCGCCCCTCTAACTTATATAAGGAGGGGCAGGGCTCCCCAAAGAGGGACAGGGAAGAAGAAACAATCTCTAGGGCTAGACACAAAGAGCCGGCTTACCGGCGACTCTCTCATGAGCATAATGAGACCTAGCCACAAACAACATGTAGGGCTATTACTGGATGATGTTTCCCGGGGCCCGAAGTTGTCTAAATCCTTGTCTTGTGTGTTGTGTCTCTAGTCCCGATCAACCCCTCCAAGCTATCGCATAGATGCGTTGGCTTCGCGACTAAGTCCTGACACTAAGGACATCTGCCGTGACAATTCCACGATAGTTGGCACCCACCGTGGGGCCAGACGCACGGTGGTGTTGAGTTCTTGGAGGGATCTTTTCTAGGGTTTGAGAAGTTCGCAATTTTCCGGTTCAACTAAAGCCGGCGTGGAAGATTCACATCAACGTCAAGTTCGTTAGATCCAATGTGGGGGAGTTTCCGTTTGGTTCAGCAAGGATTCAACGGATTTGATGGGTGCAAATCGCAGATACGTACAAGGGCAAATTTCCGATCGAGTTATCGGATCAGACGAGGGATCAGGCACTATTTGGAAATTGATTAGCCTTATATCTGATGAATCAAACAAGGTAGAAGACAAAAAGACCAAAAGCAATTACGTTCCCGATCCAAAAAAGGAAACAAACCACGACCCAGAAGTTTGGGCGTGAAACTCGTTTTGACTGTTTTCCATCGGGCCAGTGGCCCCTGAGCCGCCGCGGCTCTCCACGTCCGAGTCCGGGTCCGCCTCCACTTGCGAGCCAGCCTGCTGCGTCAAATCGCTGGGTCGTCTCTCTTGGTTCCCTCTGGGCTGCCCCCGTGATGAGCTGACCTGTTTACCAGTGAGGCTCGCGTCATTTTTCTGCTGCGGCCCCGCGCGTCCACCGGACCAGTCTCAGGAGGCTGGTTGACTGATAGGACATTTTCTGGGGTTAAAGTGGAACTCAGCCATATTGCAAAATTATATATGAACACTACTTATAAGCAATCCGTCATCCGAACAAATCAGGTGATATTCATCTAAAGTTTATTTTTCTTAACACATATTGTTTTTATCAAAGAACAATTACTTGGTCTAGTAATATTTTTGCAGGACCATTACGAAAAGGTGTCGCCTAAGGGGGCGCATCAACATCACTTTTTGCATTGGTGTTTGTCCGTGCTAGGATGCTCGACGGATATACGTGCAAGTCGCCGCCCCGATGTTCGGATTACATCCGTCCGCACCTGTTGCCGATTCATGCATCTACACCGGTTAAACAACATCACGTTTGACTCACTGCTCGCGCCGCTTTACAAACGCCATGGAAGACTCGTCCATCTGCCCTCACGGCGGCTCACGCGTCCGCATCGGTTCACGCGTCCGCACTGGCTTACAATGCCACGGCCGACTCATCTGTTGTTCGGGCGAATCAGGTGATATCCCTCTAAGTATAATTTTAGCACATATTGTTTTTGTCAGAGAGCAATTACTTTGGTCTTTTCATTTTATATGAAGGACAATTGGTCATTGCAAAGTCGATGGCCGGATCATGGATATATAAATTGCGTAATTACCGTCATGTGCTAGCATATGACCGTGCCACAAGGATCAAAGAATATGTGTGCAAGACGCCGCCCTTGTGGCCCGGACTACTTCGACTCACCGGGACCGCACCCGCGATTAACTCGCCCGTCCGTGCCGGTTTACAACACCGGTGAAGATTTTCCCCGTCCGCACCAGCTTACAATGCCGTGGCCGACTCATTTGTCGGGGCCGCCACTGATGTTGCGGTCGTCTCGGCCGTCCGTCTCTCGCGGCCTGGTCTACATCAACACAATGGGCCGCACCTGTCAGCATGAGCTGTTTATTGAGTATGAGCAAGTCACCGCTTGGGAAGCCGGTTTTCTCTTCCAACAAATTGGAGGCAAATTATCATATATTATCAACTGCCGTCTGCACTGGATGGCTCAATGGGCAGGCGCACAAATTGTCGCCACTACAGTTTGATTAAGCTTCAAACAACCAGTTGGAGGGAACCATTGGCCGAGTTGCTGACATGGCTCATACGGGATCATTTATAACCCGCCGCAGTCACCTCAACCTTCTGTGGATTCACATCGCGTTATCAACGCCAATGATATACACCTTCTGCTATGGTCAAATATGGAGAATCTCAAGCCAACTCTTTGAGTCATCTTGAGACTCGGGGGCTACAATGGTATGGCTCGGCAAAATTAGCCGGTTTCAATGAATTCAAGAACTCCGAGTCATTGAAGGGAAGATAACCCGGCCCCGGAGGCTACTCTTTATTGGCGAATATTTAAAGGCCGTCAGAATTCCGGCTCAAAATGAAGATTTCAGTTTAAAATATAGCTCAAGAGACATCTCTCTCCCGCAAAGCTTTAAAGCTCTCAAATCCGGTTCAAAATCCGGCTCAAGGTAAATTTGTCTTTCACAAAGTTTTGAAGTTTTTAAATCTGTTTTAAAGTTCCGGATTCAAAAAGATTTAAATCTCTCGCAAGTTCGAGTTCTCAGAAAAATTAAAGGTTGCCAAAAAAACTTACTGCCATGATGCGCGGTTCAAACTTGGATATCCTGCCTTACGGCTTATCTTATTATGATCACTTGGGGGCTTCCTGCTCATCGAGCATAGCTATCAATACCCTCTTGATCGGCGCAATGCCAAAATTTATATGGCCACTTGGGGGCTTCCTGTTCAAACATAGGTCGTATTCGAACCAAAGAGAACATAGCTGTCGATACCCTTTTGATTGGCAAACTACCGAACCTACTTGGGGGCTTCTTGATCGTATCCGAATCATAGCTCAACCCCTTTGGGAATCGACGTGGATCGTATTCGAATCAGCGTCGTTAAACAACTCTCAAGGTCATTTGGGGGCTTCCTGTTCAAACATAGGTCGTATTCGAACCAAAGAGAACATAGCTGTCGATACCCTCTTAATCGGCATCGCCAAAGCCACTGGGGGCTATATGATCGTATTCGAATCTTAGCTTATCCCCTTTGGAACGTTTTACTGATCGTATCCGAATCAGAAGCCTCAAAGAGTTTTATTCCATCTCTGGTAAAGTTTATTGCAGCCACAATTACTTAGCTTGAGACCTTTTTGGGATTATATCTCAAATATATATAAGTGTTTTATGCTTAACCCGGCTTGAATTTTGACTATAAGTCGCCAGTTTATGACAATCATCATCTATGTGGAAGCATTGGCTTCTAAGGATTGGGTTATCACCCTTACTGCACAGGTTATGTAAGCCGGCAGTACAAATTCAATATCACAGTAGTTATATGTGAGATATTATGACCCGCCCTGGTTTTGACGCTAAGTCGCCAGGGCATATGTTGTTTAAACTCTCTGCAGGATTTGCAGAAATATGACATGTAAATGATTAAGTTCAAGTTCATTACCAAAGTTGATGCTTCAAAATGATTATCTGTTCTGGATTTTTCTCAAAAGGCTATAAGCCGCCGGGTCATGAAAATTCCGGTTTACAATGAAGGAGTATTGAATCGCCATCGGCCAAGAGCCACCGAGTGTTTAAACTCCGGATTTACTTGTCAACAGATAAGGTATTTGAATTCTTTAAATAGCCAACATGGCTGGATTTTCAATGATGATATTGAATGATTGAGGTTTTCATACCGGATTATATTATTCAAATTTTGAATAGCCAACATGGCTGGATTTCTATTATGATTATCAATAACCAGTATTATGATTGAGGTTTTCAAAGTCGCTTTAGCGCAACAGCTATTATCTTTATCAATGGGCATGATTTATTTTACAATGGAGAAAATAGTCCCGAGTCGCTGCAGGCTTACGACCCGGCACTTGGGGGCTACATTATTCAAGTTGAGGTTACATCAAATATGCAAGTTTCATGTCGCTGCAAGCATGCACCATGACACTTGGGGGCTAATGCAAAGTCATTTTTATTGGCCTTATTGAAGACCCGACTCATCCCATTGTAATGAGCCGGCCCTTGGGGGCTACCAATTGCTCCTGTTAAAATTCAAGATACACAAGCCTTATTCCATTATATATTGAAGGATCCACTGCTCAGTTGGTAAAGCATAAAGCTCTTAACCTTGTGGACGTGGGTTCAAGCCCCAGGATGGGGGTTACATCATATGATATTATTTTCAATGAAAAGTCCCAGCTTAGTATTATCTTACTAAGCCGGCCCTTGGGGGCTACACGTTACTGCTCAAATTTACATCATCATATTACAAAGTCCCTTCTCATTATTACATAATGACCTGACACTTGGGGGCTAATGCATATTGCTCTTTGCCTAAGACAATTCTAGGATGACTCGGCTACACTACTATGACTATAGCCGACTCATGGGGGCTACACAACTGGATTTCATTTAAAGCCATTGTGATAAGTCCCGGCTTATTCATGCTGATTAAACCGGCCCTTGGGGGCTACATGTATTATGGATATAAGGGAGAAATACCTTCAAATTTTCAGTTTGAGTAAATCAGATTGACCCGGTGTCTGCAAAAATCATAAACCAGCGTCGGCGACAATTATGACTCGGCATCATATATTTATAACCCGACAATTTTGGTAATCATAAACCGGCAAGTTTTATATCTCAAGTCGGCTAAATATAAGTTGAATATTTGAAGACCAATATTTTTGTCAAGTCAGGGCATTGAAGGCCGACTCAAATAGATGCTTTATTTACAATATTTCTTCTACAAGCAAATTGACAACGAAGTTGGTCCATTGACCTGGATTTTCCAGAAGGAGGAGATGACAAGGACTTAAGGATGATCAAGTGCCGGCTTACAAGAATATTTAACCCGGAGTGCAACCTGTCAATTTGTTCTTGTGTTTATGTTGCAGATCAGTTTAACATGGATAAATCCAAATTAAACTTGGGGGCTAATGTCGGGGATATACCCCGCGGTATGACCCGGCCAGATGTATAACCCGGCCGGACTTGGCGGCTCACTAATGACCCGCCCTGACTGGACGACTCACTAAGTGACCCGCCCGAGCCTGGCAACTTATGGGTGACATGGCAAGCGGATCAAAGGAGCGACAAGACCCGGGGGCCCAAGAGGGTCAAGGCCCAGAAGGCCGGCTACGTTATGGTAGGCCGGCTTAAGAGGAAAGGCGTCAGGAATATCTCATTTACGAGGAAGCAAGACCCGGACTTGTAATCAACTTGTAAGAGAAGATAGACTAATCCTAGTCCTACTAGGACTCCACATGTAACCCGCCCCTCTAACTTATATAAGGAGGGGCAGGGCTCCCCAAAGAGGGACAGGAAAGAAGAAACAATCTCTAGGGCTAGACACAAAGAGCTGGCTTACCGGCGACTCTCTCATGAGCATAATGAAACCTAGCCACAAACAGCATGTAGGGCTATTACCGGATGATGTTTCCCGGGGCCCGAAGCTGTCTAAATCCTTGTCTTGTGTGTTGCGTCTCTAGTCCCGATCAACCCCTCCAAGCTATCGCATAGATGCGTTGGCCTCGCGACTAAGTCCTGACACTAAGGACATCTGCCGTGACAATTCCACGACACGTACGCTTACGCAAGACTAGTTCTAGCGATGTGCTTTGCACATAGGTGGCTAGTGGGTGTCTGTTTCTCCAGCTTTAGTTGAATCGGATTCAATGAACATGGTTCTTTCTGAAGATCAAAAAGCAATCACTATACCGAGTTGTGGTTTTTGATGCGTAGGTATGAATGGTTCTTGCTCAGCCCATAGCAGCCACGTAAAACTTGCAACAACAAAGTAGAGGACGTCTAACTTGTTTTTGGAGGGCATGTTGTGATGTGATATGGTCAAGACATGATGCTAAATTTTATTGTATGAGATGATCATGTTTTGTAACGCAGTTATCGGCAACTGGCAGGAACCATATGGTTCTCGCTTTATTGTATGAAATGCAATCGCCATATAATTTCTTTACTTTATCACTAAGCGGTAGAGATAGTCGTAGAAGCAATAGTTGGAGAAACGACAATGATGCTTAGATGGAGATCAAGGTGTCAAGCCGGTGACGATGCTGATCATGATGGTGCTTTGGAGATGGAGATCAAAGGCACAAGATGATGATGGCCATATCATATCACTTATATTGATTGCATGTGATGTTTATCCTTTATGCATCTTATTTTGCTTAGTTCGGCGGTATCATTATAAGATGATCTCTTACTAAATTTCAAGGTACAAGTGTTCTCCCTGAGTATGCACAGTTGCTACAGTTCGTCATGCTGAGACACCACGTGATGATCGGGTGTGATAAGCTATACGTTCAAATACAACGGGTGCAAGCCTGTTTTGCACATGCAGAATACTCAGGTTAAACTTGATGCGCCTAGCATATGTAGATATGGCCTTGGAACATTGGAGACCAAAAGGTCGAGCGTGAATCATATAGTACATATGATCAACATAGTGATGTTCACCATTGAAAACTACTCCATCTCATGTGATGATTAGACATGGTTTAGTTGATATGGATCACGTGATCACTTAGAAGATTAGAGAGATGTCTATCTAAGTGGGAGTTCTTAAGTAATTTGATTAATTGAACTTTAATTTATCATGTACTTAGTACCTGATAGTATTTTGCATGTCTATGTTGTTGTAGATAGATGGCACGTGTTGTTGTTCCGTTGAATTTTAATGCGTTCCTAGAGAAAGCTAAGTTGAAACATGATGGTAGCAACTACACAGAATGGGTCCATAACTTGAGGATTATCCTCATTGCTGCATAGAAGAATTACGTCCTGGAAGCACACTAGGTGACAAACCCGCTGCAGGAGTAACGCCAGATGTTGTGAACACCTGGCAGAGCAAAGCTGATGACTACTCGATAGTTCAGTGTGCCATGCTTTACAGCTTAGAACTGGGACTTCGACGATATTTTAAACATCATGGAGCATATGAGATGTTCCAGGAGTTGAAGTTAATATTTCAAGCAAATGCCCAGATTGAGAGATATGAAGTCTCCAATAAATTCTACAACTGCAAGATGGAGGAGAATAGTTCTGTCAGTGAACATATACTCAGAATGTCTGGGTACCACAACCACTTGACTCAGCTGGGAGTTAATATTCCTGATGATAGTGTCATTGAGAGAGTTCTTCAATCACTGCCACCAAGCTACAAGAGCTTCGTGATGAACTATAATATGCAAGGGATGGATAAGACGATTCCTAAGCTCTTCACAATGCTAAAGGTTGCGGAGGTAGAAATCAAGAAGGAGCATCAAGTGTTGATGGTCAACAAGGCCACCAGTTATTCGCGAACACAGTAATTTCAAAAAAAAAATCCTACGCACACGCAAGATCATGGTGATGCATAGCAACGAGAGGGAAGAGTATCGTCTATGTACCCTCATAGACCGTAAGCGGAAGCGTTATGACAACGCGGTTGATGTAGTCGTACGTCCTCACGATCGACCGATCTAGTACCGAAGATACGGCACCTCCACGATCTGCACACGTTCAGCTCGGTGACATCCCGCGAACTCACAATCCAGTAGAGCTCCAAGGGAGAGCTTCATCAACACAACGGTGTGATGATGGTGATGATGTTGCTACCGGAACAGGGCTTCGCCTAAGCACCGCTATGATATTACCGAGGTGGATTATGGTGGAGGGGGGCACCACACATGGCTAAAGATCAATGATCAACTTGTGTGTCCATGGGGTGCCCCCTTCCCCCATATATAAAGGAGTGGAGGAGGGGGAGGGGGCCGGCCTCTCTAGGCGCCCCCAAGGAGTCCTACTCCCACCGGGAGTAGGATTCCCCCCTTCCCTTTGTTGGTTCTAGGAGAGAAGGAAGGAGAGGGAAGAAGGAAGGAAAGGGGGGCCGGCCCCCCTCCCAATTTGGATTGGGCTTGGGGGGGGGGCTCCTTTGCTTCTTTCCCCTCTCTTCCACTAAGGCCCAATAAGGCCCATATACCTCCCGGGAGGTTCCGGTAACCTCCCGGTACTCCGGTATACTCCCGATTTCACTCGGAACCATTCCGATGTCCAAACATAGGCTTCCAATATATCAATCTTTATGTCTCGACCATTTCGAGACTCCTCGTCATGCGTGATAAAATCCGGGACTCCGCACTACCTTCGGTACATCAAAACACATAAACTCGTAATACCGATCGTCACCGAACGTTAAGCATGCGGACCCTACGGGTTCGAGAACTATGTAGACATGACCGAGACATGTCTCTGATCAATAACCAATAGCGGAATCTGGATGCTCATATTGGTTCCTACATATTCTACGAAGATCTTTATCGGTCAAACGGCATAACGATATATGTTGTTCCCTTTGTCATCGGTATGTTACTTGTCCGAGATTCGATCGTCGGTATCTCAATACCTAGTTCAATCTCGTTATCGGCAAGTCTCTTTACTCGTTCCATAATGCTACATCCAGTAACTAACTCATTAGCTACATTGCTTCGTAGTGATACCTCTCCGACAATCGGAGTGATGTTCATTACCGAGAGGGCCCAGTGATACCTCTCCGACAATCGGAGTGACAAATCCTAATCTTGATCCATGCCAACTCAACAAACACCATTTGAGACACCTGTAGAGCACCTTTATAATCACCCAGTTACGTTGTGACGTTTGGTAGCACACAAAGTGTTGCTCTGGTATTCGGGAGTTGCATGATCTCTTAGTCATAGGAACATGTATAGTTATGGAGAAAGTAATAGCAACAAACTAAATGATCATCGTGCTAATCTAATGGAAGGGTCAAGTCAATCACATCATTCTCTAATGATGTGATCCCGTTAATCAAATGACAACTCATGTCTATTGTTAGGAAACATAACCATCATTGATTCAACGAGCTAGTCAAGTAGAGGCAAACTAGTGACACTCTGTTTGTCTATGTATTCGCACATGTACTAAGTTTCCGGTTAATACAATTCTAGCATGAATAATAAAAATTTATCATGATATAAGGAAATATAAATAACAACTTTATTATTGCCTCTAGGGCATATTTCCTTCAGTCTCCCACTTGCACTAGAGTCAATAATCTAGATTACATTGTAATGATTTTAACACCCAGGGAGTCTTGATGATGATCATGTTTTGCTCGTGAGAGAGGCTTAGTCAACGGGTCTGCAACATTCAGATCCGTTTGTATCTTGCAAATCTCTATGTCTCCCTCCTTGACTTGATCGCGGATGGAATTGAAGCGTCTCTCACTACAAGAAATATGTCAACTTGCGACCATCACTATTGGTCACCGAAAGGTCATTGTTTTTCATTTTCGACCTTTTTTGACCAAAAACAAATGGTCAAAAGCTGGCGGTCATAAACTGAAATTAACGACCTTCTCTGTGAGAAGGTCGTGGAATTCCACGACCAAAACAAAAGGTCGTTGATTCTATGACCTTCTGTTTTGGTCGCTAGCTCTCTGCCCAGGCCACGTCATATCCGACGTGGCAATCTGACGTGGCAAAATTGTGACCAATTGAAAAGGTCGTTGATAAGATTCAGCCTGGTCCGACTAGGTGTTTTACATGGGCCGAGCCCATTAATTCAACCTTTCTATATTTTTTCCTGTCAATTTTTGGTCAACTTCATGGGCTAAGCCCAACAATTCAGCCTTCTTATTTCATGGGCCGTGGCCTTTTTGTACCAACATTTTTAGTTTTCTTTTTTTTATAAAATGGGTCCACTAGTCAAACAGGTCCCACTTGTCAGGTTCTGATAAGTGGATCCCAACTATTAGGCCTAGATTCTTCACATTTCAATTTAACAATAAGAAGAAAACCAATAGTTAAATTGGCAAGCATAAAACACACATGATACTTCCAATAACAATAGCCAGATTCAGTACAAGTTCTACAAATGACACGTACTACAAGCTGTTACATATACAATACTTTAAAAGTTCTACAAGTTACACGTAATACAAGCTTAGTTGATACAAGCTCTACAAGTATGGGAATCACTGGTCTATAAGTGTTTTCTTCTTCTACATGTAGCTCCTTCAATAGTCAGGACTGGGCCTTCCACGGAAGCCCTGTTACATGAATCAACTGATAAGAATTAGAAAAACTGGAGCCAATATATTATGAACATTCCATTCAAAAAAGGAGTAAAGGAGTAAAGGACATTCTTTGTTTCATCACGTTACAAAGGAGCAGCACAAACCACAACTTTACTCGACACACACACACATACACACATGAATATTAAGCTCAGTTCCAACAACTATATCATGGTTTAACAGAGCATGTAATGAATGACAGTTCAATTTCATAGCCGGCCTTAGCATCATCAAACCACCATGCTTATGATCATAATCTAAGCATATCATCAAACAAAACCTACACAAATAAAGATCATAGCACATCAAGCCACAGGCGCACCAGCGCTGGAATGAGATTCAATGCAACAGCGATGGGGCTACCACAACAGCATCGAAAACCTACACATCAACCAACTATTTACTGATAATGAAAACCAACGGCCTACTCACACACTTTGCGCCTTGACCAACTGTCAAAGCATCTTCAGATTTTTCAATCAGTTTGCCAATAATTTTTGTTGATTACATGTCTGAATACTTCAAACCACTGATTTTGTACCAAATTCAAAGAACACACACATTTTGTAAGCCAAAAAAGCTACATCCAGGGGCTTAATGCTACATCCACAACAGTCTAACTTCTCAAATGGCAGATTCACCTTCCGAACCATGTAGGAGAAAAACATCGAGACCATGGAATCAATAGGTAATCGTTCCTTGAGTAGCAGAGCAGGCGCCTCATACGATCACGGGAGCACGATCCCGCCGCATTGCCTTGCTGCTGGCCTCGTTGGACGCTTCACCATTGGCCAGAGGAGGAGCAGCCAGAGAGTCCATGACTGTAAATGCCAAAGAGAGCAGCGAGTAAAATGAACTGGATTTTTCTGCCGCTAAATGAATGCTATATACCTATGCTGCTGCTAAATGGTGCTTGTGCATAACTGAATTTTGCTGCTGGCACTGAACGTTGACAGAAAACTATTGCACTAAACTTTGCTGCTACTAGTATGTGATTTTCAAATGAGCTTATGTAAGAAACACAGCTTGCGCGTGTCCAACTGGAAAGGACACGACAGATATAGCTATGTGAGCCAGCCTGATAGGTAGGTCAGGCAACTTGATTCAGTGAACTGGGAATGATCTAAGACGGACAATAAGAATGGAAAGCAAACATTGAACCCCATGTTGATCTGAAACTTTGGGATTCAAGCAAGAAGTCGCAAACGTGCAACCAAAATGCTCCTGTCAACATTATTATTCAAGGTAATAGGCCATCAGCATCAGGAACACTGCTCGATGATTTGTATGTGGCATAGACATGATCCAGTTATCATGATACAATGACCATCCTGTAAAATGAAAGGCATGTGCTGCTCATTACAATTATTTTTAAGCTGAGTGTTTCTTTCTTCTCTTTGATTTATGCAAGCGGAGATGTAGCAGGCAGGGAGCCATCACATATGCATGTATGTATGAAGCAGAACATAAAAAGAGCAACATCTAATTAACTTGATTGACATGACATGGCAGGGTGTTTTTGTAGCCGATGCCAAACAGCACCATTGCCACCACCGTTGCATGGAAGCATCAGAAAAGAGGAGCCTGGCATGATGAACCCCTTGTACAGAATCAAATCCTGCTGCACATGGACAAGAGAAATAAGAAGATAATACGGAAGTTGTTAAACTGAATCATAGAATGCCATCACGTAGCCCAGACAAATTGAACACATATATATGCATGCTTGTCAAAGTTTAATTCCAGAGAATTAAAGTGCTTCCGATAGTAACCAAATTGTTTTAATATCAGCCATCCAGTACCACATAGGAAGCAAATCCTAAAATAAAAATGCACTTTTGAACAGAGCGACACACTACAAGAACTTACCAACAGGCTTGAACAATGGATGACATAAAGTACAAGAAAAAGAGCAGGAGAATGGATTCTGATAGACTGCACAAGATGACTGCAGTGACTAGGCTACAAGTTAATACAATTAATACAAGTTAATACAAGCCTGATGCACTACTGAGGCTAAGAAGAAGCAAGTATAGTAGTAGTTTTAGCATACTAGTACATGTGTTAAAATGGAAGCATGACTGCTGGGTTATATTAATAAATAATCCAAGTGTTGCAACAGCCAACAAAAAAAACTATACACATGCATAGACCACAACACATTTACCGACATTGATGGACTGGACAAACCTAACACATACTTATCATACTAATGCAATACAAGGTAATGCATTAGAGTGTCTGGATTTGCATGAACAAGATGACCAGTTTCACATCGGATTTGCATGAACATGTAAAGTATGTATTAGTGTAAAGCCTAGCAAGTATTTGCATGAACAAGATAATGTTGTCCATCCAATAGAGACAACAAACCAGCTTATCACAAGCCTGATGTTGGACTCCATTGCCGAAATCAGTGTCATGTGTTATATTCGAACTGTGCTGCAGTTTAGTTGAGTTGCAAGTAGAACTACAATGAAGATGCTATTCTAACTTATGTGAATGAAGAAAAAGACACACCGTATGTACATCATATGTGCTAAACATTAGCACACAGCTGATGCTACTATACAACCACAAATTAAATCACTGGACACCGAGGCCGGAATGGAGCTAGAGTGAACCAAGCAGCCAAACTGGGACATGTTGGATGATTTTACCCTTGAGTAATCTAAGCAGCTGGAACTGACGTCCTCCCCCTCTGCACGCTATCCTCTCTTCACTGTCTCACCCGAACCATCATCTTCCTCGACACCCGCAGCACCTCGGCTTACCATGGTGATAGCCTGCACAAACCCCCTTAACGGATCAGATCAAATCTAATCAAGAAGAAGTAGAGGAGGGGAGGGCAGGGCAGGAGGGACACCTCCATGGTGTCAGTCATCAGTAGGGTGGGTCGGACCAGCTCCTCCTCTCCCTCTTGGATTCCATGACGCAAGAAGAAAACGAGATTCAGATATTAGAGGAGAAGAAGAGGACCAGGATAGGGGAGAAGGGATTCGTACCCACCCTTGCTAATCTCCTGCTGTGTGCGTGGTTGAGGAGATGGGAGGAGCTCCATCTCCTTCCATGGCGGCATCCCGTACGACAGAGTGAGGCACTCCTCCTCGTCTTCCATGGCGCAGGCATGTGGTGGTGGCGTCCCGGCGAGGGCGGGCGACGCAGGTGGGTGCAGATCCGGCACCGACGCCATCCTAGCCCCGTCCACATCCATCCATGGGTGGTTGAGGGGTGAGGATCTCCTCATCCATCCCCATGGCAGGAGGGAGAGCTGCGGATGGATGGATGTTGTCGGTGGCATTGGGATTGGGGGGAGAATGGGGAAGAAGGTCTTGAGCGGAGGAGAATCAGGATAGGTTCGGTGGGTGGGAGCGGGATCAGTTCGGTGGGTGGGTTGGAGCGGAGCGGAGAGGACTAGATCGGGATCGGGAGGAGAGGGGAGATGGATCGATTCAATCAGGGTGCATCGCGGAAGGAGATCGGGGACGGGGAGGAGGTGACGGCGATGGCGAGGAGACGAGGACGAGGGAGGAGGAGACAGGCGGCGGTGGGAGAGAGATCTAGATGGAGTGAGGAGAGTGGGATGCTAGGGTTTGGGTTGGGGAGAGAGAGACCTGAGAGGTGATGAGAGCCGTTGGATCCGTCGGATGTGGACGGTTCAGATCGGCTACATTGGGGTGATCCGTGGGAAGTTCCCTGATTGGTTCAGAAAATTTATGATTTGAAATAGTTTCTAAGTACTAAAACTAGGAGGTTTTGTGAAGCAACTATCAAAAATATTTTTCAAAACGGCTCAACAAGATTTATCACTCAAGTTAGAGCACATTTGATGGATGATCACAAATTTTCATGCATTTTTTATCTTTCTAGCTATTTTTAATCATTTTTCGAGTGCCCAAATTGAGTTCTTGTTGTGAAGTACCTACCATATATTTGTTGCAAAATTGAACCAAATCATTTTTCTAAAATACTAGGCCATATTTGATTCACAATTGACCAAATGGTTAGGTGTCAAAAGCCTTGATCCACCTCCGGTGAAAAAGACAAATTCCTGCAGATTCAGTAGGAAGCGGGTCAAATTTGAACTGTAGCCGCCTCGTAGTTTGCTCTTTATTTTTTCAAAAAATCATTTCTAGGTACATAAGTATCTATTTAAGTAGAGAAACATCAAAAGTTTTCTAAGATTCAACCACTAACTAGGAACGGTCAAACCCGTCGTTTTGATCGCATTTCGAAACGGGCATAAAAAATTCAAAAAAAATCAAAAAATTGGAAAACCTTCGCATTGTGTCATTATATATGACCAAGTTTCCAGGAAAAATAATAAACTTGTAATACGACAATTATTTTAAAAAAGTGTTCTCAGAAATGAGGTATCATGCATGAAGATTCAGGGTTTTCAAGCCAAATGATCAATCTTATGACCACATTCATGGCATAGTTTGTTCAAATGATCTCATATTGTGCACAAGGGTGCATCTTGGAATTCCAAACAATGTTTCCTAAGGGAGTTTTCATTTTCTTTGCGCGGAAAATTCATTTTCCATTTTTTGAATGCCCAAAATGAGTTTTTTGTGTGAAGGAGCTACCATATATTTGTTGCAAAATTGTACCAAATAATGTTTATAAAATATTAGGCCATATTTAATGCATAATTGACAAAATGGTTGGGTGTCAAAAGTTTTGATCCACCAGTTGTGAAAAAGACAAATTTCTGCCGATTCAGCAGGAAGCGAGTCAATTTTGAACTGCATCTACCTTATAATTTGCTCTTTATTTTTTTACAAAAATCATTTCTAGGTATATAAATATCTATTTAATCAGAAATACATGGTTTGGTGGCGATACATCGAGGTTTGGATGGTGGACGAGGGCCCCAACTCCAGAGCGCGTAAACTTACATGCCCGCCGCGTGGTCACCGCGTGACCATGGCGTTGCCATGTGTTCTGGGAGGCCTAGTCATGTCTAGGGGGTTGGGTACTCCCCAGGCAGGTGCTAGGAAGAAAATTACAGCATAAGATTCTCATGAGGAGACCGAACTATGCTCAAACATGAATTAGCAGCCAAGTGTTTGATTAGCGATACGGGAAATGCATGCGGCCAATGGGCGTGAGTTTTGGCTGAGGATGATGATCTACTAAGAAGACTGTCTTCACAATTTTTTAGCTCAAAAGGAGGAGCCTAGGTGGTACTTGCTTTGCAAAGTACCACACTGGACAGAAATATGAATGTTGAAGCTGGGCTCAAAATAATGAACGGATTGAGATGAAATTTGGTGGGGGATGGTTATTTGGGCATAGCAAAGCACTGTAGAAAATTGATACCATTTGGACATGCCAAAGTGGTACTTCCTTCAGAATGCTATTCCCTAGACAAAAACATGGGAAAATTAGCGAGAGAAATTAGATAAATGAAATTAGCTCAAATTTGGTGTAGGTAAGTTACATAGGTATGGTCATGCCCTGGTAAATTTTCAGATCATTTGGGTAAGCCTAGCTAGTACTTACTTCACAAAACTTCTCTCGAGGTAGAAACTTTGGAAATTTCTTGAGAAAGATTTACCAAGAAAATGGAGATGAATATTTTCATGTCGCAATGATTTGGGTATGGAAGAGTGCCAAAAAAGTTTGAGGGTAATAGGAGGGATCCGGATAACACTTGCTTTGGAATGTGCCAATCTGGCCATAAAATATAAATTGAACCTGGGCTCACATAGATGATTTGACTGAGCTGCAATTTGGAGGAGGGTGATAATTTGGGCATATGAAGGAACTGTATAAATTTCTTATCATTTGGATATATAAAAATGGTACTTCCTTCACAATGCTTCTAGGTGGAAAAAAACTTTGGAAATTTGCCGAGGAAGATTTACTGGGCAAATGCAGCTGAATTTTGTCATGAGGCAATGATTTTGATAGGAAAGAGTGCCCAAAAATTTTGAGGGCAATCAAGAATATATAAATAGCACTTCCTTCACAAAGTATTATTGTGAACACAATAGGAAAATGAATATTCTGGAATTATTTTTGAACTAGGCAAGGAAGTATTTTTACATATTTGACGAACATATGACCCAAAGAATTTATGAGATTGTTTGGGGAATTTTGGGAATGACAGAAATATAGGTTGCTTCACAACCTAGGGCAAAAATTGACACATGGACATGACACATAGGCAAAACTGATGATGTGGCGCCTAGCCATAGCAATCCACCACAATTTACAAGGTTATGACCATCTATGTTGGTCGTGATCAGCTAGAAATAAGGCAGCAGACCAGTGTTGTCTGCTTTATGACCATTTCATGTAAGGAAATTACGACCTTTCTGACCAAAATGGTCGATATAGTTGAGGGTTTGGAGCCCTCCGAACAGCGTTTGACCAATTGATCTCAAATGGTCGTAGATCTATGACCAATTCTTTCAGGGTCACTGACAGAAGGTCACTAGTTGACATATTTCTTGTAGAGTCTTGATGTGCTTGGTGATGTCTACTACACAACCTTCTTCTTGTAGACGTTGTTGGGCCTCCAAGTGCAGAGGTTTGTAGGACAGTAGCAAATTTCCCTCAAGTGGATGACCTAAGGTTTATCAATCCGTGGGAGGCGTAGGATGAAGATGGTCTCTCTCAAACAACCCTGCAACCAAATAACAAAGAGTCTCTTGTGTCCCCAACACACCCAATACAATGGTAAATTGTATAGGTGCACTAGTTCGGCGAAGAGATGGTGATACAAGTGCAATATGGATGGTAGATAAAGGTTTTTGTAATCTGAAAATATAAAAACAGCAAGGTAACTAATGATAAAGTGAGCTCAAATGGTATTGCAATGCGTTGAAACAAGGCCTAGGGTTCATACTTTCACTAGTGCATGTTCTCTCAACAATAATAACATAATTGGATCATATAACTATCCCTCAACATGCAACAAAGAGTCACTCCAGAGTCACTAATAGCGGAGATCAAACGAAGAGATTATGGTAGGGTACGAAACCACCTCAAAGTTATCCTTTCTGATCGATCTATTCAAGAGTCCGTAGTAAAATAACATGAAGCTATTCTTTCCGTTCAATCTATCATAGAGTTCGTACTAGAATAACACCTTAAGACACAAATCAACCAAAACCCTAATGTCACCTAGATACTCCAATGTCACCTCAAGTATCCGTGGGTATGATTATACGATATGCATCACACAATCTCAGATTCATCTATTCAACCAACACAAAAAACTTCAAAGAGTGCCCAAAAGTTTCTACCAGAGAGTCAAAACGAAAACGTGTGCCAACCCCTATGCATAAGTTCATGAGGTCACGGAACTCGCAAGTTGATCACCAAAACATACATCAAGTAGATCATGTGATATCCCATTGTCACCACAGATAAGCACATGCAAGACATACATCAAGTGTTCTCAAATCCTTAAAGGCTCAATCCGATAAGATAACTTCAAAGGGAAAACTCAATTCATCACAAGAGAGTAGAGGGGGAGAAACATCATAAGATCCAAATATAATAGCAAAGCTCGCGATACATCAAGATCGTGCCGACTCAAGAACACGAGAGAGAGAGAGAGAGAGAGATCAAACACATAGCTACTGGTACATACCCTCAGCCCCGAGGGTGAAATACCCCCTCCTCGTCATGGAGAGTGTCGGGATGATGAAGATGGCCACCGAAGAGGGATTCCCCCCTCCGGCAGGGTGCCAGAACGGGACTAGATAGGTTTTCGGTGGCTACGGAGGCTTCTGGCGGTGGAACTCCTGATCTATTGTGCTCCTCGATGTTTTTAGGGTATATGGACATATATAGGTGAAAGAAGTCAGTCAGGGGAGCCACGAGGAGCCCATGAGGGTGGGGGCATGCCCAAGGGGCAGGCGCGTCTCCCTGCCTCGTGTCCACCTCGAAGCTTCCCTGACATCTACTCCAAGTCTCCTGGATTGCTTCCGTTCCAAAAATAACTCTCCCAAAGGTTTCATTCTGTTTGGGCTCCTTTTGATATTCCTTTTCTTCGAAACACTAAAATAGGTAAGAAAACAGGAATTTGGGCTGGGCCTCCAGTTAATAGGTTAGTCCAAAAAATAATATAAAAGTGTATAATAAAGCCCATAAACATCCAAAACAGATAATATAATATCATGGAACAATCAAAAATTATAGATACGTTGGAGACTTATCACTTGGTTCTCTTGTGAAATCTGGATTCCTTTGCCAAGGCAATTGCACCAGTATTGTCACAAAAGATTTTCATTGGAACCGATGCACTAGGTATGACACCTAGATCGGATATGAACTCCTTCATCCAAACTCCTTCATTTGCTACTTCTGAAGCAGCTATGTATTCTGCTTCACACGTAGATCCCGCCACGATGCTCCGCTTGGAACTGCACCAACTGACAGCTCCATGATACATCTCCAACGTATCTATAATTTTTGATTACTCCATGCTATTTTATCTACTGTTTTGGACATTATTGGGCTTTATTATCCACTTTTATATTATTTTTGGGACTAACCTATTAACGGGAGGTCCAGCCCAGAATTGTTGTTTTTTTTGCCTATTTTAGGGTTTCGAAGAAAAGGAATATCAAACGGAGTCCAAACGGAATGAAACCTTCGGGAACGTGATTTTCTCACCGAACATGATCCAGGAGACTTGGACCCTACGTCAAGAAATAAAGGAGGAGGCCACGAGGAAGGGGCGCGCCTACCCCCCCTAGGCGCGCCCTCCACTCTCGTGGGCCCCCTGTTGCTCCACCGACATACTCCTTCCTCCTATATATACCTACGTACCCCCAAACCATCATATACGGAGCCAAAAACCTAATTCCACCGCCGCAACTTTCGGTATCCACAAGATCCCATCTTGGGGCCTGTTCTGGAGCTCCGTCAGAGGGGGCATCCATCACGGAGGGCTTCTACATCAACACCATAGCCTCTCCGATGAAGTGTGAGTAGTTTACCTCAGACCTTCAGGTCCATAGTTATTAGCTAGATGGCTTCTTCTCTCTTTTTGGATCTCAATACAATGTTCTCCCCCTCTCTTATGGAGATCTATTCGATGTAATCTTTTTTTTGCGGTGTGTTTGTTGAGACCGATGAATTGTGGGTTTATGATCAAGTTTATCTATGAACAATATCTAAATCTCCTCTGAATTCTTTTATGTATGATTGGTTATCTATGCAAGTCTCTTCAAATTATCAGTTTGGTTTGGCCTACTAGATTGATCTTTCTTGCAATGGGAGAAGTGCTTAGCTTTAGGTTCAATCTTGCGGTGTCCTTTCCAAGTGACAGTAGGGGCAGCAAGGCACGTATTGTATTGTTGCCATCGAGGATAACAAGATGTGTTTTTTATCACATTACATGAATTTATCCCTCTACATCATGTCATCTTGCTTAAGGCGTTACTCTGTTTCATGAACTTAATACTCTAGATGCATGCTGGATAGCGGTCGACGAGTGGAGTAATAGTAGTAGATGCAGGCAGGAGTCGGTCTACTTGTCTCGGACGAGATGCCTATATACATGATCATACCTAGATATTCTCATAACTATGCTCAATTCTGTCAATTGCTCAACAGTAATTCGTTCACCCACCGTAAAATACTTACGCTCTTGAGAGAAGCCACTAGTGAAACCTATGGCCCCCGGGTCTATCTTCATCATATTAATCTTCCAATACTTAGTTATTTTCTTTGCTTTTTACTTAGCATCTTTATCACAAAAATACCAAAAATATTATCTTATCATATCTATCAGATCTCACTCTCGTAAGTGATCGTGTAGGGATTGACAACCCCTTATCGCGTTGGTTGCGAGGATTTATTTGTTTGTGTAGATACAAGGGACTCGTGCGTGGCCTCCTACTGGATTGATACCTTGGTTCTCAAACACCGAGGGAAATACTTACGCTACTTTGCTGCACCACCCTTTCCTCTTCAAGGGAAAACCAAGGCAAGTGCTCAAGAGGTAGCAAGAAGGATTTCTAGCGCCGTTGCCGAGGAGGTTCGCGCAAGTCAAGATTTGACTCCCGACAATGAGCAATTTCTGGCACCGTTGCCGGGGAGTCTACGCAAAAGTCAAACGTACCAAGTACCCATCACATACCCTTATCTCCTGCATTACATTATTTGCCATTTGCCTCTCGTTTTCCTCTCCCCCACTTCACCCTTGCCGTTTTATTCGCCCTCTCTCTCTATCCTCCCTCTCTTTCTCTATTTGCCTCTTTTTGCCTGTTTCTTGTTTACTTGTGTGTTGGATTGCTTGCTTGTCACGATGGCTCAAGGTAACACTAAATTGTGTGACTTTACAATACCAACAACAATGATTTTATTAGCACTCCGATTGCTCCTCTTACCGATGCTGAATCTTGTGAAATTAATGCCTCTTTGCTGAATCTTGTCATGAAAGATCCGTTTTCCGGCCTTCCTAGTGAAGATGCCGCTACCCATCTAAATAGCTTCGTTGATTTGTGTGATATGCAAAAGAAGAAAGATGTGGATAATGATATTGTTAAATTGAAGCTATTTCCTTTTCGCTTAGAGATCGTGCTAAAGCTTGGTTTTCGTCTTTGCCTAAAAATAGTATTGATTCTTGGAACAAGTGCAAAGATGCTTTTATCTCTATGTATTTTCCTCCCGCTAAGACCATCTCCCTTAGAAATGATTTTATGAATTTTAAGAAAATTTATCATGAACATGTTGCACAAGCTTGGGAGAGGATGAAATTAATGATACTTAATTTTCCTACTCATGGTTTAAATTTGTGGATGATTATACAAAATTTTTATGCTGGATTGAATTTTGCTTCTAGAAATCTTTTAGATTCGACCGCGGGAGGCACTTTTATGGAAATCACTTTAGAAGAAGCTACTAAACTCCTAGATAATATTATGGTTAATTATTCTCAATGGCGCACTGAAAGATCTACTAATAAGAAAGTGCATGCGATAGAAGAAATTAATGTTTTGAGTGGAAAGATGGATGAACTTATGAAAATATTTTCTAATAAAAGTGTTTCTTCTGATCCTAATGATATGCCTTTGTCTACTTTGATTGAGAAGAATAATGAATCTATGGATGTGAATTTTGTTGGCAGGAACAATTTTGGCAACAACGCGTATAGAGGAAACTTTAATCCTAGGCCGTATCCTAGTAATCCCTCTAATAATTATGGTAATTCCTACAACAATTCTTATGGAAATTATAATAAGATGCCCTCTGATTTTGAATATAATATTAAAGAATTTATTACTTCACAAAAGATTTTCAATGCTTTGATTGAAGAAAAATTGCTTAAGATTGATGAGTTGGCTTGGAACGTTGATAGAATTTCTCTTGATGTTGATTCTTTGAAACTTAGGTCTATTCCTCCTAAGCATGATATCAATGAGTCTCTCAAAGCCATGAGAATTTCCATTGATGAGTGCAAAGAAAAACCGCTAGGATGCGTGCTAAGAAAGATGCCTTTATAAGAGCGTGTTCTTCTAGTTCCTATGAAAATAAAGATGAAGATCTAAAAGTTATTGATGTGTCCCCTATTAAATCTTTGTTTTGAAATATGAATCTTGATAATGATGGGACTGAATATGATCCACCTTTACCTAGAAGGCGTTCCAAAAATTCGGAGTTTTTAGATCTTGATGCTAAATTTGATGAAAGTGGGATTGAAGAAATTAAAACCCTAGATGTTGCTAAACCCACTATTTTGGATTTCAAGGAATTTAATTATGAAAATTGCTCTTTGGTTGATTGTATTTCCTTGTTGCAATCCGTGCTAAATTCTCCCCATGCTTATTGTCAAAATAAAGCATTTACTAAACATATCATTGATGCCTTGATGCGATCTTATGAAGAAAAACTTGAGTTGGAAGTTTCTATCCCTAGAAAACTTTATGATGAGTGGGAACCAACTATTAAAATTAAAATTAAAGATCATGAATGATATGCTTTGTGTGATTTGTTAGGTTTCCATGATTTTGATGATTGCTCTCTAAACTTGCACCTTGCGGATTCCACTATTAAGAAACCTATGGGAAGAATTAATGATGTTCTTATTGTTGCAAATAGGAATTATGTGCCCGTAGATTTTACCATTCTTGACATAGATTGCTATCCTTCATGTCCTATTATTCTTGGTAGACCTTTCCTTAGAACGATTGATGCAATTATTGATATGAAGGAAGGAAATATTAGATTCCAATTTCCGTTAAGGAAAGGCATGGAACACTTTCCTAGAAATAAAATTAAATTAACTTATGAATCTATTATGAGAGACACTTATGGATTGCCTACCAAAGATGGCAATACCTAGATCTATCCTAGCTTTTTATGCCTAGCTAGGGGCGTTAAACGATAGCGCTTGTTGGGGGGCAACCCAATTTTATTTTTATTCCTTGATTTTTTATCCTATTTAGTAATAAATAATTTACCTAGGCTCTGTTTTGGTTGTGTTTTTTGTGTTTAATTAGTGTTTGTGCCAAGTAGAACCGTTGGGAAGACTTGGGGAAAGTCTTGATATCTTGCTGTAAAAAACAGAAACTTTAGCGCTCACGAGAACTAGTGCAATTTTTATTTGGAAAGTTATATTTAGTTAATTCTTTTGGCAGATGATTAATAGGTAAATTCCCACGTCCAGCAATTTATTTTATAATTTTTGGGGTTCCAGATCTTGCGCTAGCTACAGATTACTACATACTGTTCTGTTTTTGACAGATTCTGTTTTTCGTGTGTTGTTTGCTTATTTTGATGAATCTATGGCTTGTAAAATAGTTTATAAACCATAGAGAAGTTGGAATACAGTAGGTTTAACTCCAACATAAATAAAGAATGAGTTCATTACAGTACCTTGATGTGGTCTTTTGTTTTCTTTCGCTAACGGAGCTCACGAGATTTTCTACTTTAAGTTTTGTGTTGTGAAGTTTTCAAGTTTTGGGTAAAGATTTGATGGATTATGGAACAAGGAGTGGCAAGAGACTAAGCTTTGGGATGCCCATGGCAACCCCAAGATAATCTAAGGACACCTAAAAGCCAAAGCTTGGGGATGCCCCGGAAGGCATCCCCTCTTTCGTCTACTTCTATCGGTAACTTTACTTGGAGCTATATTTTTATTCACCACATGATATGTGTTTTGCTTGGAGCGTCTTGTATGCACTACAAAAAAAAGACACATCTGTGACATTTTGAGCCGAACGAAATTTTTTTCTGTCATACATATGACACTTCTATGACGATAATTGTGACAAAACCCGGTATCATCATAGATGTGGTGGACTCCTAATTCTATGACAAAAAATCATGACAGAAAATGGGCTTTTCGTCCTAGGCGGGCCGGAGACGCAGCTGCATGACATTCTTTGGGCCGTCGATGACGGAAAAAACCATGGTAGAAGCGAGGGTGAGGAAAATTTCGGGGAGTTCCCGATTACGGTGGGAGGTCGGGGGCCGAGCGATGCACATTTCTCTCGTACATGTACGCGCATGTGTGCGAGGCGTTGGCTCTAACTGAACCCGAGCGAGGCGTTGGGCTCTAACTGAACCCGGGCGATTGCACTGCAGGCTACGCGTTACTGAACCCGATCGATCGATCGATAGCTGTTAACTGAACCCGATCGAGCAATTCCTTCGCTACTGCTGCTAACTGAAGCCGATCGATTGGATGAATAGTGAGCGTTGCAGGGTGATTGGATGAATAGTGAGCGGTGGCGTTGCCTCTAGATGAACAGGACCCCGTGGTGTGGAGGGCTGGATGAACAGTAGATGGTGGAGGGGTGCCCGTGGAGGGGTGGTTGAACAGGACCCCGTGGTGTGGAGGCCTGGATGAACAGTAGACGGTGGAGGGGTGGTTGAACAGTAGCTGGTGGAGTACCGCGCAGTGGAGGCTGGATGAATAGGAGCCCGTGGAGGCTGGAGGAGGTCGACGGTAGCCAGTGGAGGCTGGAGGAGGTCGACGATGGCGATGAACAGTATCCCGTGGAGTCCCGTCTTGCAGTATGCCACACCCCTCTCGATGAACATGACCCCCGTTTCGACCGTAGGAGGTCCGTTTCGTCCGTTTTGCGGTACGCCACACCCCTCCCGATCAACAGGACCCCCGTTTCGACCGTAGGAGGTCCGTTTCCTCCGTTTTGCGGTATGCCACACCCCTACCGATCAATAGGACCCCCGTTTCGACCATAGGAGGTCCGTTTCCTCCGTTCTGCGGTATGCCAGGCCTCGTTTCCATCGCCTGTTCCTACCAAGCCCTCCCGATGAACATGACCACGCATTTCGTTCCGACCTAGCCGGTTGGCTCCCATGCGTTCCGTTGCCTCCCGATGAACACGACGCATTCCGTTGCCTCCCCATGAACACGACGCATTCCTTTGCCTCCCCATGAACATGACGACGACGCTGTGTCTCCGTTCCGACCCAACCATGTACATGAGCCCTGGCCATACGTATGCGCGAGTAGGAATTCGAGACCCTGCCCGTATGTACACATATGTGGCCGTATTTTCTTTCTTGCACCCTGGCCGCTGTACGTACGTGTACATGCTACGTGCGCGCCTCTACTACGACATGTGCGCGCCTCTGCATCGACCATTATGTACATACACGTTCACGACCAGAATGAGAACGCTACGTACGCTTCGACCAGGTGGGACCCGACTGTTAGACACTTCCTTGCCTGCGAAGATGTAGCTGGTGGGTCCCAACAGTCAGGGGGGGCGAATCATTTTTTTTCGTGCGGACGCACTTCCTTGCGTGCGAAGGTGTAGCTGCTGGGTCCCAGCAGTCAGGGGGGGCGAATCGTTTTTTTTGCCCGGACACACTTCCTTGTGTGCGAAGGTGTAGCTGGTGGGTCCTAGCAGTCGGGGGGCGAATCGTTTTTTTTCGGACGCACTTCCTTGCATGCGAAGATGTAGCTGGTGGGTCCCAGCAGTCAGGGGGACGAATCATTTTTCGGACGCACTTCCTTGCGTGCGAAGATGTAGCTCATGGGTCCCAGCAGTTAGGGGGCGAATCATTTTTTTCGCGAAATACGGTGGCCCGTCCGGTGGGTCCCTGCTGTCAAGTGGAGGAATAATTATTTTGCGCGTAATAAGGAGGCACTTCCTTGCGGCTGCCGTGGACCCAGCTGTCAGCCTCTCCACGTACAGTCCACGTCCGATGGAAGTCGTTCCTTGACCACGTTGACCACGCTGCGCCGAGAGCACCAGGGCGGTGGATGATGGCAAGGCTAAGGAAGGGGACGACGCGGAGCCTGGGAAGATGCGACAGTGGATGCACACGCGGAGAGGAGTACGAGGGTTCACTGGTTCGGCTGCGCTGCCGTCGCCGCAGAATAACAGGGGGTGTGGGTGTGTGGAGGGATGGCCTGGCCAGTGGTGGGAGTAGTAGGGGGCGGTGAGGCCTCCGCGGCAGCACAGCCGGCCACGGGAGGCAGGAGCAGGCGGCACGACCGGCGCTGCTTTGGGCGGCTGGAGCAAGAAGACCAGAGGTTGAAGAAGCACGACGGTCGTTGGATGGACATCGTACGGTCACTGCAGCTAGAACCGTTTATATTGACTAAGTTGACAAAGCCCTTGGTACGTAAACTTAGTAGGCCCATAGGTCAGCTTCCGAAACGGTGCGCCCCAGATGTCAGGGGGAGGAATCATTTTTTGGGCGGGTGAAGCTAGAATATCCGAGATTGAAGAAGAAGCATGGCATCCATTGGATGGACATCCAACGGCCACTTCTGCAAGACCCGTGTGTTGACTATAAGTTGACAAAGCCTTGCATACGCGTCAACTCTGTTTTTTAGGGGATGCGTTAACTTAGTAAGGCCAGAAGTGTGTGGCAGAGAACTTATAGCCCATTTGAGATTTGTAAGAATGTGTAGCCTATTTTTGAATTCTAATGGAATTTACTACAGCCCATTTACAGTTTGTTAAAAGTACAGCCCATTTCAACCAACCGTTCAAAACAGAATTCAATAAAATTTCCCACATTTTGATGGGATCCGAAATATTTTTATCCCAAAATTTCTAGTCAGATTAAATACAATTTCAATATAAATTTATATTACGTAAAAATCCAACAAAACATTGCGCTCGCAACAATTAATGAAATTAAAATTTTCAATATCCAAAAATAATATTTTATAAAGTAATCACATGTTTGGTGCATTTTTTATAGTTACTGCCCAGTTTTTATAATTACATCACATTTATTATTTCTTAAAGCCCATTTTCTTGTAAAGCCTAATGCATCCCTGGTAGGAAAGATCTGCAGCCCAGTGGGGCGGAGAATAACAACTTGACCTTGCCTGGGTATTCCTAAAAAAAGTATAGCTGGGCTAGCCATTTTCAGATTGAAAAAAATTAATATCTGGGTTGGATATCTGGCCTGGGCTAGACGGGCCACAGCCCGCCCAGTTAATACCTGCAGCGATGTTTTCGTTGTTGTTCAGAGGAGAAAAATTAATATCTGGGCTAAACATCGAAAAAATCTGCAGTGCTCACACCTCAAAAACACAAATACTGCTCGAGCTGCTTGGTCCCAGCTGTCGGCCGCTTCTTGTGCAATTCCCTCGTTTATTGACTACTCCCTCCTTTCCGGTTTATAAGGCTCAATCCAAAAATCTCACCAACCAAGGTAGATGATGAGTGGTGGAATTTTTTTTGTAGTTTGCGAAAGCACCCAATTAATGCTCTTGTTTTCCTCAAAAAATTATGTTTACGAATGCATTAATTGCAATGCATGCATGCATTGGTCAGTTTTCTCTTAATACTTGCATGCAATGATTTAATGCACCTTGAAGTCTGAACATGTAATGGGGAACAACCAAATTGAGCCTTATAAAATAGAAAAACTAAAATTTTGAGATGAGCCCTATAAACCGGAAAGGAGGGAGTACTACATAGGATGACAATGGTGTGGGACCGTGATGTCAGGAAACCAGGAAGAAGCAAAATAAATTATAGTTATATATATATAAAATAAGGAGGCACTTGCGTACGTGAGGCTATGGACCTGGTGGGTCCCCATTGTCATCCTCTCCAAGTAAAGTCATCTCCTCACCCGCGCGCACTTTCCGCCCGAAACAGTCAGCGCCGCCCACCCCGCTTCCTGGTGCAGGCGATTATTCCGCCTTCAAACGACACAAGTGCTGTCTGTCCATCCATCTGCCACCCACATTAATGATACGCGGTTGCCGAGGCGACTAATCCGGCGCCACACGTCCGTCCCTCCGCCCGCCCACCATTGCTATATAAACTGCTGCGCCGTCCATAGCCGCAGTCATCCGCATATGTTCCCTTTCTCCTGTCCACACCACTGCTACCCACCATGGCTTCCTCGCGCTCCAGCGCTCTTCAGGATGGGCGGGCGACGGACCACATGGAGATGGCAGCCATATCTGCCGACCGGCTGGCCGGCAGGCAGCCGGAGGATGACGACGTCCCAATGGAGAACATGGTAGTCAACGATCCGGCGCCAACCCCCTCCTCCACGCCATCCTCGCCGGTGCATTGCACCATGACCATCGGCGAGGCCCGTGCCCAATATATGGACAGGGTGAGGCAGATGCGTGAGGAGCAGTTCCGAGAGGCGCAGGCCGACGCCGCCTACAACCACCATCTCCTCCAGCAGCACCTACAGGCGGAGGAGCAGATCGCCGTGGAGCGGGCGGAGCAGGAGGCGCTGCTCGACTCATACCGCTCTGCCCGCAAGGGCCACCTCGAGCGCTGGTGGTCAAGGTTGTCAGAATCGTGATTTTGAATCGGATTGGAGCTCCGATGGTAGGATCGCAAATCGTAGAATCTTCACTATCAGGATCATAGAAACGTAGATTCTATGAACTAAAATCATAGAATCAGAGGGGTTAGTTTGGATCGTAAAGTCGTAGAATCGTATAATAGAATCTCGATTCTGACAACCCTGCTAGCGGTACTGCATGCAGGTGGCGGAGGCTGCGGCCACCTACAAAGAGGCAAGCAAAGAGAGCGATGAAGCGGGCGAGGCGCTGTTTGGCGAGACCGAGGACGAGGCAGAGGACAATGCCGTCTCCGACGAGTCCCCGCTCCGCTGGCGTCGACGAGGCCCCGCGGCGCCAACAGCGAGGGAGAGGACACTGCCGGCTCCACCGAGGCCCCGCCCCGCCAACAACGAGGCAGAGGACATCACCGGCTCAGCCGAGGCCCCACCCTGCCGGCAATGTGGGGGAGGATTTCAACTGCTCCGCTGAGGCGCCGCCCGCCGGCAACGAGACAGAGGACATCGTCGGCTCCGCTGAGGCCCTGCCCCGCTGCCAACGAGGCCGCGCCACACAGAAAATGAGGAAGAGTAGAACACGGTAGGTCGCCGCCGCTCGGGTACAAGTAAGGCCACCGCTGCTACCCTCCAGTTGAAGCCAAGCTAGGCGGGTTGACCATTGACGGCTGGTTAGCTTCTTCGCGGCGACATGGAGTCGGAGAGCTACGCTGGAGAAGAACGCTGCTTCTACTTAATTGCTGGTGCAGTTGGCTGACTGACACATGGGCCCAACAGGCCACATGTCAGTTATGCAACTGCACCTGCAGTTAAGTCACTGAAGCTTCTGTTCGGCTCAGCGGGACACAGGTGGGTAGCTTCGGTTAATTAATTATACCTCCAGCGCACCCCTTTTTAGTTGAAGAATGTATGAAATGTAATGAAATCCGGCATGTTTATATGAAATCCGACCGTGTATGAATGAATTTATTTCGATTAGTTCGAATTCCTGTATCACTGGCATTGGATGAACATGCAAAACAATACGTACTAGCATTATTCCCAGGGTGATCACCTCGTTTGCAGCAGTTTCACATGTACTTCCTCCGATCCTTTCTAGTCTGCATAAAAGTTTTGTCTGCAGTCAAAGTATCTCTACTTTGACCAATCTTATACAAAAAAGTATGCACTTTCACAATGTGCGAAGTAAAAAGGAACAAAAGGAGTACAAAGAGTTTGAGCAGCTTTTTAGCATTTCTATACATTGCAATCAAACACACAGGCCTGGCAATTCATAGAGAACATTCAAAACAATCGATGATTATGCATCTCTGCGACTCACATGTTAGAGGCAATATTTACTTCACAACTAAAGAATTAATAAAAAATTGATCGACGCTGCTGACAGCAAAGGGCGTCCCATTCGAAAATATCAAACGCATGTCTTGCTAAAATCGATGAGCAAAATTTGACAAGGTTGTCCCATTCCAAAATATCAAATGCCTACGATTGTGGAATGGGTAGGGTTTGCCATCAGTTCGGACATTGACATGGCACCTCGTGCTAAATAAACCAGCTGTTCTTTTTGTGCAGTTCCACCAAAATCAACCAAATTCGCGCGTAGCTTGTATGATTTCACCCTTATATGTTGCAAGGCCTTGAATTTATTGGCACCTCCTTTCTTATGGTGGAAATGAATGATTCGATGTATTCATGAACATTTTGTGCACTTCCCACTGAAATCAAGCTGAGCACCGCTGTTTGCACAAATACAAAAAAGTGATTAGTATGAAGCAAACTGTACTATGAATTGACAATTTCAACAGGCACATACATGGTCCATGTAGAGCACACTTTTAGAAAAATGGAACTCACCAGAAAGAATCCTAGAACAACATTGTACTCACGCATCACAGCAAGAAAATGGAGATTTGTCAGTCCTTCTGAGCTGAAGTTAGTTTGGTCTTGTGGGGAGTAATGTAACCATCCTTCAACTGCTCCTTCTGATGAGAAGATAGACATGGCTTCTTCATCCTGGCATAATCGGAACTAGTCACTTCACGTACTCCATATTCTTCTTCAGAGGAAGATGATCCTGTTGTGCAAAGACAAGAGGACTACTAAATGCTAGCATCCTTGTTTGCTTGAAAAAAAGGAAAGGAAATATTTAAAACAACACAGATGAAGCACTTCTCAAGAACAATACCACTTTTTCATGACAGTATCTAAACAGTAGCACAAACACCAATAGAGATGACAAAGCTCAATCATATGGATGAAATCAGTGGGCGAGTACCAACCTTTGTCAGGAGGCTTATTATGTTGAGCATACAGATGAAGCACTTCGCCAGAACCATCTGTTGCTATCTACGGTGGTGGCCATGCTTACTATATACTCCTTGATTAGTTTAATGTTTCCAACATCTTCTTGTGCAGTTCCACTCAAATATATGGTATCTTCAAAGAAGATCCCTGTTTGCACAAGTAGAGATAATTACATATTACATTAAGTGTGGCATCAAATCAGTGGCAAAACATTTGCTCGTTCCAGCCATAGCAATAAATTAAGATGCAAAACTATATCATTACTTGTGTCATCACGGTTCTAGTGCTTCATTACAACACCAGGAGTTGATTTTTATTTTTCTTCCGCTTGTTCTTCCCCTTCATCACTTGGTTCAATAACAGACAAGCTTCGCCTTCAATGTAAGATTTGGCATGTCAATTAGGGAGCGCAAGTATAGTACTAAACTTAATTTTCTGATGAAAGTGGCAAAATACAGGCCATCAGTTGTGAAATATCCTTATCTTACCTCAATGGGATGTTACGGTGCACATACAGATTGGAAGTCTTGTCTCCATTTGTGCAGTTCACTAAAATCAAGCAATATTATCGTACAAGTAGCACAACATATGAAAGCACGCTGCAGAATCATGTGAAAGAAGGCTAGTACTGACCTCTCATGATGCAGAATTCAAACAACTCACAAGAAGAAGATCTGAACCAAATTCGCCTTAACGGATAGGAAGTAAGATCTCCTCTTGTGCAGTTCCACTAAGATCAAGCAATCAAGCAACGTTGTCAGTGTGAAATTTTGGTTGAACTACACAAAACACTCTTAAAACAAAAGTGTTTTGTGCAGTGCAACAAAAGGTCACAATGGCAACGAGGTGAAGTAGATAACCCTGTTTACACAGAGGTGCAAAGGAAACAATAGTGGTCAATAACGGTGGATGACACAGAAGCCAACAAAAAGAAGCATCTACCTTATCTAAATGGGAAAGAAAGCAAGACAGTAGCATTTCTCAAATGGTGGCATTGATTAATATTAACATAGAGATTATATTAACAATAAAATTTGTTAAACATGTAATTTGCTTTTAACTGTTGCATTGCATCAATTTTCCAGCGGCATTATTAGAGGGTGTTTGTTTACGGGGACATTTTGGTGTAGGGACTAAAAAACTCCGTGTCAGTCCCATCTAAACCAAACAGGAGGGACTTTTAGGGACTAAAAGTGGGCATTTGGGACTAAAGAAAGAAGACCCCGAGGGAGTCTTTTTGGGACTTTTTCCAACAGTTACCCCTGCCACGCATCGCACCTTGTCTCTATTAGTTCATTACTAGGGGTAACATGGTCTTTTAGCATGTCATTTAATAACCTCTAGTCCATGTTTAGTCCCTGGAACCAAGCAGGTAGGGACTAGGGAGTTTTTAACCAAATAGGGCCTTAGATTAACAACAGCTAATGAGTTGCACGGGATAGTGGACGCACCAGCACCATGTGCATCTACCGATATACTATGGTCATGCACAGTCTGTTGCAACAAAGAACAAACAACCAAGGAGCACATTTGTGTTGGTCCCAATTTTGTTATCTTTAGACACCTTTCCCTATGTGAGCGCAGCAAATCTAGTCCTGCTCAAACTCTACAGCCTTGTCCCTTCCTTTCCTTTTTGAACTAGTACTTTCGCCCCATCCTTTCCTCTTTGAACCACGTCCTAGATTTATGCGACACAACTTTCCCCACTACTTTCCCCCATTCCTTTCCTCTTTGAACCACGTCCTAGATTCATGCTATACAACTTTTCCCCTTCATTTCCTATTTGAACCACGTCCTAGATTCATGCTATATACAACCTTTCCCACTACTTTCCCCCACTCCTTTCCTCTTTGAACCACGTCCTAGATTCATGGTATACATGCAGCTAGAGCAATGCATGTGGAGTAAGTAAATTATACCTTAAGGTTCTTGGGGCATGGTTCGGTGGGCGACGGGACAACGGCGAAGAAGAAGGGGTCGGAGGCCCTCCTGCGCCACCGCTGGGTGGAAAGTGAACAGTTGCGCTGGTAGTCCCTCGCCGACGGCGACCGCGTTAAGCCTCCTTCCCTTCCCGGCGAAGGATCCTGCCGGCTCTTTGAGCAGCAGTGAGGGAAGAGAGAGGCCAACGAAGTCTTGTTTAGATCTAGAGAGGGCGAGAGAGTGTGAAGATAGCAACTACAAGCGCTGAGGCTCCAGCATGTATATATATACTGGAGAGAGAGTGTGAAGCGTGCAAACCCTAGAAAACATTTTGACCAGTTAAATAATCCTCCTGGCACAAATTATGCTCAAGTGTATTTATCGAACCCAAGACCTCAAGTTTGATGAGCGAACAGGCTAACCAGCTACACAACCCTCCCGTTTTGTTCAACGAGAGGGAAATAACCTTTTATACATTCCAGCATTCGTGTGACAAGCATGCCGTGTTTTTTTGTGTGTGTGGGAGTCATTGGTATTTCAATCATAATCGTGTCATGTGGCTTTGGTGGTAACACTACTAGGAAAAGGCCTACTAATGGCGCACTAGTTTTGCCTACTAATGGCGCATCACTTGTGCGCCATTACTAGCATGCCACTAGTAATTTTTACTAATGGCGCACCACTGGTGCGCCATTAGTATAGGCCACGGTGCGCCATTAGTATAGGCCACTGGTGTGCCATTAGTATAGACCACGGTGCGCCATTAGTATTTTTGAATTTTGAAGGTGGGAAAATAGTAGTGGCGCACCGTCTAATCCCCACCGTGCGCCATTGCTATTTTTGAATTTTGAATTTTGAATTTGGATCTGGATCACGATTTTTTTGCCCATTTTTGCTCATTTTTTTGCTCATTTTTTTGCACGATATTATTTAAAATTTTGTTCCCGTTTTTGGATCTTGTAAGTTCTTTTGCCGTGTTCTTTTGCCGGAGAGGAGTTCGTCGGAGAGGAGGAGGAGAAGGTGACCGGAGAGGCGCTCGCCTACATCGCCAGAGAGGAGGAGGAGGTCGCCGGAGAGGAGTTCACCGGAGCATCGGAGAGGAGGAAGGAGAAACCATGAGGGGATGGGAGGAGAGGAGGGAGGAGGAGCTCACCGAAGAGGAGGGAGGAGGAGCTCACCGGAGATGAGGGAGGAGGAGCTCACCGGAGAGGAGGAAGGAGGAGGAGGTCGCCGGAGAGGAGGAGGAGGAGGTCGCCGGAGAGGAGGAGGGTAGTATGGTGGAGGAGAGAAGGGAAGATGGAGTGGAGGAGAGGAGAGGAGGAGATGGAGTGGAGGAGGTGCGCCCAGCCATATATACGACATAGTAATCGCGCACCATGGGCAGGTGCACCATTACTAACCTTTTTTTATATTTTTTATTTGTTTTGAATTTTGAAGGCGGGAAGATACTAATGGCGCACCATGGGTAGGTGCGCCATTAGTAACTTTTTATTTTATTTTTTTGACTTATTTTGAATTTTGAAGGCGGGAAGATACTAATGGCGCACCATGGGCAGGTGCGCCATTAGTAACTTTTTTTTATTTTGTTGACTTATTTTGAATTTTGAAGGCGGGAAGATACTAATGGCACACCATGGGCAGGTGCGCCATTAGTAAGTTTGAATTTTTTTGCCTCTCCAGATCTTAAAAGCCCTGTATCTTTTTTTCTGTTAGGTTTTTGAGTATTTTGAAAATGTTTAACAAGGTTCCCCCGTTAAATTCGGATGTAACTTTTCGAGTAGATGATTTTTCATATAAAAAACTTTTTCATCTGAGTTCGTACGCAAAAGTATGCCCATTTTTACAAATTCTCGAGAGATTTTGCAAAAAAGTCGAAAATTCATGTTTGTAAATTTTGCTAACAACTAGACCACATATCACATGGGAATCTTATTTTCTTTTAATTTTTTGACATTTCTATCATTTTCTTTTTTTTTGAAACTGAAAAGGCGGTCCAGGGGGGGTGCATTTGGGCGAATGTTTGGGCCAAGTTACTAATGGCGCACCGTGGCATGGTGCGCCATTACTAGTTCAACTAGTAATGGCGCACCACTCCCACGGTGCGCCATTAGTAGTTTTGAAAAAAATTAATTTTTTTTCACTAATGGCGCACCATGGATGTGGTGCGCCATTAACTAGTAATGGCGCACCACTCCCACGGTGCGCCATTAGTAGTTTTGAAAAAATTAAAAAAAATTAGTAATGGCGCACCGTGGACGTGGTGCGCCATTAGTGTCTACCACACTAATGGCGCACCAACATATGGTGCGCCATTAGTATATAGTAATGGCGCACCACATGTCTGGTGCGCCATTAGTGTCAATTCCATCTATAGCCCTTTTCCTAGTAGTGTAAGACTATCCACAGTGGTGCAGAAATAATGCATCCTTAGTCACCTTACCTCTCTCTCCACGTAGTACGTTGGGTCCCACCAGTCAGAGGGTGAAACAAACAAATTAATAAGAAAAATTAAAAGCTCCAGCGGTGTTTCTTACCTCACACATCTCGCTACTACTCGGGAACACTGTCCAATTGATCCCTCTGTTTGCTCACGTACTATTTTAAGTGAATCCTTATTATAACATGCACACAAATTTTGGGCACTTGTATTCGACTTAAGTCAGTGTGCCACCGTATCTCATATACGTACTACTCCCTCCGTCTAGGTGTAATAAGTCACATTAGAAGGTGCTACGGGACCAAGGTGCGTGCGTGCATGTGCGTGTGTGTGTGTGTGTTTAACAGAATGTGTGTGTTAGAGAGAGCGACAGATCGACCTACTCCTACAGAGAGATGTTGTGTAGTGTACAATTTTAGCCGTGAGAGTCGGTGCATCCTCTCGTTTCCGGGCATGTCCAGTAGGGACATGCGGACAGCTGCCACGCCCGCTCCTGACCAGCCTGGCCCACCCAAAGCCCCTCCATCGCCCGCGCGCGCTTCCCGCCCGAAACGGTCAGCGCCGCTCCAAAGAATCGGTGCCGCATTCATGCCCGGGCAGAGCGGACGCAACCTCTCACTGGCGCAAGAGTGATGGTTGCTTCGTCCGTCCAACTTACTGCTGGGTCTATGTGATTTGATGGCTCATTGGTCTTTATTATTGAGGTGGTAGGACTGCTGGATGTCCCACGCTTTCAGCGAAAGGAAGTACTACTACTAGATTACAATTTTCTCCATTCTTATAGCGGAGGCGTGCAAGAGCAGTGAAAACACGCAGGCTCGGTGATTACATGGCCTACCTCACACTATCACCTTGCGACACCTAACTCTTTACATAGTACTCCCTCTGTTCCTAAATGAGTCCCCGCGGCGTTGCCGCGGAACAGCGGTATATCTCTCTGCGCAAAATTATTGATTTCATAGAACTAAAAAAACTCTATAACCACATGACAAATGTGGTAGCTAAACTAAATAAACTCCCATCATCATTTAGATCATCCCACGTAAGGAAAAAAGATCAGCCAACCCCTACTGCATAATGGGATTATATTTTTCTTTTTGATGGGACTTAAAAGCTCACTTACATGCATGCTACCGGTGCATGCTTGCATGCAGACATGTTGATGTGATTTAGAACCCACACACATGCATGTGCCACGGTATTTCTGCATGCTTGCATGTGGCTTAGTGCGGAGCCTCTCAACGTCTAGATCAGATGGCTATTATGGACTGATTTACTTCATCTAACGGCTACATCAATTTTGATGATGTGGCTCAAGGAGAGGATAGAGAATTCCTAGTAGTGGGGGCTAGCTATTACTAGTAGATAAGTCTTTGTAGAGATTCCACTACATACGGAACAAAGTGAATGAATCTACACTTAAAATGCATCTATATACATCCGCATGTGGTAAATGGTGAAATCTCTACAAAGACTTATATTTAGGAATGGGGGAGACTGCGTACTAAGCAAGCTTCTCCTCGTTCTGTGAGTTGACGGGACACATCAAAAGTACTCCAGTGTATAGAGCCTTCCCCCTAAGGTAGGCCCCACATGGTTTGCCTCTTTTTTAACATAACACGTCAAGTCGCAATTTGTTTGTTCACCCGTGGTAGACGATCCTCCCTCCACCAAGTGGACAACTAGTACACGTGCCAAATTACCCCATGGGCTGCCTTTTTTGTACAGAAATGAGCTCCACCGTGTACCCGTGTGGGTGTGGTTGGGAAAGAGACAGGAGTATGTGTGCCGTGCATGCACCTCTTCTCTTCGTGCACGTCCCCCACCTACGTGGGTGTGTGTGAGAGATACAAACCGCGTTCGTGAGTGTTTTTTGTTTTGGGGTGGGGGTGGGGTGGGGGTTGATTTCGTGAATTATTTGTGGGAATATGTGTCGATGACATCTCCAACAAAATTTTGCATGCAATGTGTGTGAAATGGATGCCTATCCATATCATACATAGAGGGTCGAGCAATCCACGATAAGAGAGGGAGGGGTCATAGCTATCGATAGAGTCGAAGAGAGGATCAAGTGGGTGGGTGTGAGATCGATGAAGAGAGCCATCGAAATTGTGTGTGTGTGCAAGTCAAAGATATAGCGCGACTGGCCTACCGGAACGTTAGAGGGCACATGTCAAGTTTGTGTGTGGCAGGGAGACATGACTAGAGCGCTCGATGTATCGGTGTGTGTGGGTGGGGAGGGGTAGGCAGAGGCCTAACTATAGAGGTAGAACGGCTCGTATATGTGTTGAGAAGGAGAGACCCATCTATGTCTTGAGGGAGATCGATCGACATCCATACATAACTTAAGGACGGGAAATATGATGGGACAGAGAGAGAGGAGAGAGAGAGGGAGGGAGAGGGAGGGAGAGGGGTAGAGTGCTGGATGGGTGATGGAGTTGCTTCTCGAAGATGGTGGGAGAGGCCTACTAGGCAAACTGAGGGTGGAACTGCAATGTTATCAATAAGAGTGGGGATGTGTTTCTGTGTGTGCCTGTGCGTGATAGATCTGTCGGGACGCATCCATGGATGATGAAGGGGAACCATGTATTTGGTAAGAAAACCTAACTAGATCGGTAGATCAATTGTCGTTTGTTGGAGGAAGGGAGAGGCACAACTAATGAGGTAGATCGATTGACGTGTGGGTAAAAAAGAGTTATAAGGACCTAGCTAGCTATATGTATAGCGAGAGATGGGTAGATGTACGTCCATTTGTTAGAGGCAAATAAGGCCCAGCTAGAGGGATAAACAGAGAGAATGGAGCTAGGAGGTGGTGCGAGAGGCCCAACTACTAGCTAGATAGGGGGAGGAGTGTGCGGTTGTGAGATCGATGAAAAGAGGGGCGAGAGTTTACACATGTGTCTGGCCGTATGAGAGACACGAGGCAAGGACACATAAAGGAGGAGATTGAAGGTGTGTGTGTATGTTGTAGGCAGGCATCGCTGGAGAGGTTTATCGATCGGTGTGTGTAGGAAAGGAGTTGTGGAGACTCTGGGAGAACGACCTAAAGAAAAAAATGAATGGGGGGGGGGGGGGGGGGGGGGGGGGGGGGGGGGGGGGCGAGGAGGGCGTGTGCATGCACGAGAGAAAGTTACTGGTAGCTACAAAGGTTAGAGGATTGTGTGTGTGTGTAAGAGACTAACAAAGATCATAATTTGATATGAAAGCGGATTCATATATTTGAATAGGAGATCATATTATTTTTAAACATTGCATGCATGAATATAGCGGTGATACACATGATGTGCACATGTTATACCATAATGTCATAATGCATGGCGTTTGCATCTCATAGCTAAATGCCGAACAATCTAAACCATACTATACATAAAAAAAATCTCACATTTTATTTGAATTTGTAATAATGTGTGGCGTTTGCAGCTTACAACTAAATATCGAACAATCTAAACAATACTAAATATCGAACATTCTCACATTTTATTTGAATTTGTGGTAATGTGTGGTGTTTGCAACTCACATCTAAATACTTGTAGGCGTAGGGAGTGGGGCACCATACATAATGTGATAAGCACATTATACATATGAGACATTGTTTAGATTATGAAGATCTAGCTAGATCTAGAAATGTAATGTGATTTGAAATCAAAATAAAGTGGATTCAAAAAATCTAGTTCAAGTTCATATAGTACACATAGTTCATATGTAACTCGAGACTAATCATGTGGTGTGCTGTGAAGATAATACACAAACGATGGTTTAACTTGACAATAATGATGATTTTAGATCTTATTAAAACAGAGAAACGAATTCAAATGTTTTGACTTCACAACAATCATTACTGTAGATCTTATTCAAATAGAGAAACGAATTCAAATTTAGTTCATATTGAAGCGGTAGTATATACGTTTGGAATGCACTAAAACGTTCATTTGTGTAGTAGGTTGCATGCATTATACACGTAGCAAAATATTTTAATTGAACATAACATCAATTCAAAGTTTTGAATGACATTTGTAGTGCGCATTGATTTGGTACAGTACACGTTAAGCTTGTCCGGAAATTTCAACCCGCGCCTTGTTAGCCCGAAATATTTAAGATATATCTTTGTCTCGTTGTGCTCCGACAACTCCCTCCATCTCAACCCGCGCCTTGCTATTCTGAAATTACAATGCGCGTGAAAACTCCCACCTCCTGTGAAATCCCGACACGTGAAATGCCCGTGGTACCCCTGAACCAAAAGAACCGCCTCAAACCGGTGGGGGTACTTTCGTAACTTACCCCAAATTTCGGACAAGTGCGTCTCTAAGCCATGGTTCCCCACCGCCACCCATCCTCCCACCCATTCGTACACCGAGGCCGCGAAAACCCATGACGAAACCCCACACCCTACTTCATCCGCCACCCATCCAGAGCCTCTTCCCCGACGACGTCGTCCACAGCAACACCTCAACGTCCCTCATCCACCGTATCAGATGAGGATCCGCCGTCGATCTCATCGTCCCGCCGGTTCAGCCACCCCGTCCTCCACCTCCAAGGAGCTGCCCTGACGTTCCCCTCGTCTTTTGCGCCACCTCCATTCCCACACCGCCGTCTTCACCTACACCACCGGAAGAGCATCATCATCATTGTTTCTTCAGATGAAGCTGCAGCCTAATCGGCACCACCAAAGAGGTTGTTGTAGCGACCCGACCTCAAATGGCAAGTCTCTGTGCTTCAGTGTCATCTCTGGATCGGTAATGCTGACACACACAATACTCGAGGATTTATAGCAGAGTAGCAATCACACACTTATTACATTGAATGTCTCCAAAGAGAAATTACTACAATAATATGGCTTAAGGCCATCTAATACGATAACAACGAAAGGCTTGGAAGATAAAGTGAGTCCATCAACTCCACGGCATAGCTGAGCTGCACGGCAACGACCTAACGAACCTTAATCCTCGTCTGAAACGTCTGCAACATAATACGTTGCAGCCCGAAAACGGGTCAGCACATGGAATATGCTGGCAATACAACACAATAGAGCATGAACAGAATAATGCTATCACTACATGAATATTTGGCTGGTGGAAAGCTCTATGGTTATAGTTTTTCGCGAAAAGCCAATTTTTCCCTACAACAAAGGAATAGATTTTACCTTAACTATAATGGTGGTTGAGACATTGAGAAGGTACCCCCAACTCAATCCCAATTAGAGTAATTAACAACCCAACAATATTAATTAAGAGTGTTGAGATACATGTGATAACCCAAGTACTAGATACTCAAGATTGTCCATAACCGGGGACACGGCTAACCATGATTAGATTTTACACTCTGCAAGGTTTGCGCACTTTTCCCCACAAGACTCGATCGCCTCCATTGGATTTCTCACACTACATGGTGTTTGACAAACGGATGACCGAGACACAGTCTTTCAGAAACATTAACTCTCTACTCCGGGTAGACCATACCAAACCTACAAAACCCACTACCTGCTGATCTACCTCTTCAACAGCTTCACGTAACTTACTCAACTATGCTAGAGCCCATAATAGCTTTTGGCTGCACATCGAAGTTTCTAGCATGAATCATCTCAGTTCCCTTTGAGCCTGGGTGGCGGTCCATAGGAAGATCACACGGGTACCCTAGGATTTCCAAAAAAATACAGACAACACTGGGTTCCCCAGGTGCCTCAATCCACCCAGATCTTAATTTAAGTTGCCACCTTAAGTTGAACCATTAAATAACAATCTCACATTTGTCATGGATTTCACTCAAACCCAAACCACGTCTACGAGCATAGCATAGCAATATAAGCAACGCGTAGAAGTAACTCCCAAGGGTTTGATAGTAATAGGGTAATAGGTTCTACCTCAATAACTACTTCCCAACCCACATGTTTATGACATCCTAATCATGCAATGTTTGAGGGGGTGTGAAAATAATGCATAAAAACTGGGTATGAAAGAGTATGATCAATGTGTTACCTGCCTTGCTGACGATCCGCGAATCCTAGGGACTCATAGTAACACGCTCCGCACTCCGGGAATTCTATCGCAAACAAACAATAGCATACATAAGCAACAAGCAAATATGCACAAGCAAAACTCAAATAAAAAGGTTGACCAGAAAGTTCAACTTAAGAACTCCGGTTTGCAAAAAGAATCAAATCAAACGGGGCATCGAAACTCAAACGGCGAGAGAAACAAGATCCAATTACTAATCTGAACTAAAGTCAAATTTTACAGTATCAAAATCTTGTTTAAGTTTATTAAACAGAAAGAGGGTTTCAAGACAAGGATCCAGGCGCTTGAATCGCCTGATTCCGACTAACGAGCGAAAAGATAAACAGAAACGAAAATCGGATGAGAGATCGCGATCGAAAATAATCGCAGTTAAATCCGATAAAAGAAAACTGACGAACAGACTAACAAACAAGCGTTCGTTAGCTGTAACAAACGGCCGAAAACCGTTCGTTTAAACAAACGTACGAACGAATGTACGCTGATAGAAGAACCGGCAAAAAAATCGGCGAATCGTTCTAAAAAACAATGTAGGGATTCTAAAAAATGAGTGGTTTTTTTTAAAAAAACCAGATGCTTGAATCCGGCGCGTTACCTCTCCGGTGAGGCGCGGGTGGCGGCGACGCGGCTCGGGAGGCGGGGCGCTGCGGGCGGCGGGGTTCGGCGGCGGCGATTTGGGGCTCCAGGGGGCCCCGGGGTTGGTTTTAAAGGCGGAAGAGGCGGCGGCGGCTCCGACTTGGGGAGGGGGTCGGGACGGCGTCGGCGGCTCGGACTCCTCCGAGCCCGGCAGCTGCACGACTCGAGGAAGGCGGCGGCACGGGGCTAGGCCGGCCTAGCTCGGCTGGGCTTTGGCCCAGTCGGGCGCGGAATTTAAAAAAAATAATTACGCCGAACTGACAAATAGATCCTAGAAAATATAATAAAAATCTAAAAATGCAAAAACGAATTTTCACCGTCTAAATGAAATGTCTAGAACGAGATGAACATTTTCTTGGCCCTAAAATGCAATTTTTGAAAACATGCAATTTTTCTAATGCAAATAAAATCCAAATAAAATCAAATAAAATCAAATAAATGATTTTAATATTTTTCCTCCAATATTTCAATTATTTAGGAGAAGTCACATTATCTCCTCTCATTTATTTTAACATGAAATATTTTTCAGAGAGAAAAATAATTAAAATCAAAATCCTCGTTTCATTATTTGATAAAAAAATCAAATATGAAAACCGGGAAATCCCCAACTCTCTCCGAGGGTCCTTGAGTTGCTTAGGATTTTGAGGATTGCGAAACGAAAATGCAAGAAAAATATGATATGCATGAATGGTCTATGTATAACATTCCAAATTGAAAATTTGGGATGTTACAAACCTACTCCCCTTAAGATGAATCTCGCCCTCGAGATTCGGGTTGGCTAGAAAATAGGTGTGGGTGGTCTTTGCGAAGATCATCCTCTCATTCCCAGGTGGCTTCATCCTCGGTATGGTGGCTCCACTGAACTTTGCAAAACTTGATAACCATGCTGCGGGTGACTCGGCTGGCAAACTCATGAATCTTAACTGGCTTCTCCTCATAAGTCAAATCACTGTCCAACTGAATTGCCTCCAAGGGTACTGTATCTCTTAACGGTATATCGGCCATCTCAGCATGACACTTCTTCAATTGCGAGACGTGAAACACATCGTGAACTCCTGACAGTCCCTCAGGTAACTCCAACTTGTAGGCAACTTCTCCCATCCGTTCCAAAACACGATACGGTCCTACAAATCTCGGGGTTGACTTTCCCTTAACTCCAAAACGTTTCACTCCTCGCAAGGGTGATACTCGCAGATATGCTCTGCCTCCAATTTCATAGGTTACCTCCTTGCGTTCCGAATCTGCATAGCTCTTCTGCCTGGACTGAGCAATCTTCAGTCTATCACGAATCAGTTTAACCTTCTCCTCAGACTCCTTGATCAAGTCTGGTCCGAACAACTGACGGTCTCCTACTTCATCCCACATCAACGGCGTTCAACACCTGCGTCCATATAGGGCTTCAAACGGTGCCATCTTCAAGCTGGCTTGGTAGCTGTTGTTGTATGAGATCTCTGCATAAGGAAAATTGTCATCCCAACTAGATCCATAATCTAGCTCACAGGCTCTCAACATGTCCTCCAGAATCTGATTGACTCTCTTGGTCTGTCCATCTGTCTGCGGGTGAAACGTTGTACTGAACTCCAATCTCGTTCCCAAATTCTGGTGTAACTGATGCCAAAACTTTGAAGTAAACTATGTTCCTCTATCTAATATGATGTTCCTCGGAACTCCATGCAGACATACGATCCTGGACATATATATCTTGGCCAACTTCGCACTTGTATAGGTGGTTTTCACGGGGATAAATGTAACACCCCGGATGTAACTTTCCCAATTTGTACTCCAACTCTTGCCGTTTCCGGCGTTAAGTTATATTTATTCCTCGGGTTCGGGTCTTTGTCTCCGTGTGTTGTTTTCAGTGTCATGCATCTCATATCATGTCATCATGTGCATTGCATTCGCATACGTGTTCATCTCATGCATCCGAGCATTTTCCCCGTTGTCCGTTTTGCATTCCGGCGCTTCGTTCTCCTCCGGTGGTCATTTCTAGCTTTCTTTCATGTGTGGGGATTAAACATTTCCGGATTGGACCGAGACTTGCCAAGCGGCCTTGGTTTACTACCGGTAGACCGCCTGTCAAGTTTCGTATCATTTGGACTTCGTTTGATACTCCAACGGTTAACTAGGGGACCGAAAAGGCCTCGTGTGTGTTGCAGCCCAACACCCCTCCAATTTGGCCCAAAACCCACCTAACTCTGCTCCATGTCCTAGAGCGTTCGATCACGATCGCGTGGCCAAAAACCGCACCTCATTTGGACTCTCCTAGCTCCACTTATGCCTATAAATAGAACCCCCGTTTTTCGGATCTCCTCCCCCCCACGAAACCCTAAAAATGATCCCCGCGCGCCGGACACGTCCGCCCGGCGCCGGACAGAATCGCCGCCGCCGCCTCAGCCTATCGTCGCCCGCCACGTGGCCGCCGCCGTCCGCCTCCCGCCGCGGCCCGCTCGGCCCGGGGAGGGCCCCCCGAGGGCCCGAGCCGCCCCGTCCCCTCCACGCCTCAATCGCCGCCGCGTTCATCGCCTCCGGTGGCCGGCGCCGCCGCGCACCACCACCGCGCAGCCGCGGCCGCCTCTCTGTCGCCCGGCCCGAGCCGTAGCTCGCCGCGCCACCGCCACCTCACGCCGCCACCTCGTCGACCACCGCCGCCGCCCCCTGCTGAACCGAAGCCAAAGCAGTCGAAGAAGGCAAAAGCTTCAAAGCCGGCCCCTTCATCAAAAGTCTCAAGGGCGAAGCCATTGGCAACTGCACCTCCTGAAGCCAGTGTGCAGTCTGAAGACGTATCCCGCGTCTCCAAGCCACAGAAGGACAAAGTGCCTCAGCCACACACCGGCAAAGAGCTCACAGCTGCTGCCATCCTGCGTAGCGAAGCCATAGATCTATCAAGTGATTAAGATCTTGGAGATGACGCTCTAGAGCAGCTCATCAAAAGCAAAGAAGAAGCTAAAATCTTCAACAATTTGCCTGTCTTTGATGTCGCCATCATGCACAGCTTCATCGACGAATGGTTTGACCCACCAGACATAAGCTTCAATGATCTGCAGCTGCCTGTTGGCCTCAGCGTCGCCTTCCAAGGCGCAATTGCTTCAGAACTTGCCATTGCTCAGCGCATTGTTGAGCTGAAGCAGAAAATTGATCATGAAAAGGCTAAGTTCAAGAAGAACATGGCCAAGCTCAGCGTGCAAGAAGTGAAGAGCTTCAAGACCATGCTGCACGAGCTCAAAGAAAATTTGTGAAAAAGCATGCAGAAGCTCAGGGCTCACGTGAGCGGATGAAGTCTCTGGCGGAAAGATGTGTACAAGCCTACAATGAGGCTGAAAAGCGCAAGGCACTTGGGCGTCCAGGCATTGACCCCAAGATGGCCGTGAAGAAGAAAAAGAAGCCTGCTATGGCTGAACCAGAGGCACCTAGGCAAGAAGCGTTTCCAATTGTCTTCCAAACTGCAACGACTGGCTCGAAGCCAAAGAGCCGGTCAACAGCTTCAGAGCTAAAGAAGACAAGAACTGCAGAGGCTGAAGCTAGGAAAAGGAAAAGCTCTGAAGCCTCTCCTACTGCCCCCAGCAAGAAGAAACGCAAGATCAAGAAATCTCGGGCTGCTCCCACAGAGCCCTTGATGGTTGAACCAATCTCTATGGTTCACCCCAATGCAGAACGCCAATTGACAGTTCATGAGCCTGCTTCCACAGAGGCTCCTGACGCTGAAGACATACCAGCAGCCGACCCAATTGCTGCTGAAGACATTGGTCATCAGGACAATGTACAAGATGATGCAGCCCTTCCTCAGTACGAACAGAGTGAACTCATCAGCATTGGTCGTCCTCTGACGCCAATTGCACAAGATGCGTCATGGGCGGATCGCCCTCAAGAGGAAGAAGACTTTGAGGCCCAGCCCGCTCCAACACCAAAGGCGTCGTCTGCGTTCCGTAGGCTTCGCAAAGGTCCAAGGCCTCAAGTCTATGCTGAAGACATTCCGGCTGCATCAGCCGAAGAAGAAGCATCACAAGAGCCCACTCCAATGCTCCATCAAGAAGCAGTTCTCTAGGAGAACGTGCTTGTGACTGACCCTCCAGCTAGTCAAGCGAAGGCTGAAACTGTTGAGGCTGCCACAACCAACACTGAAGCCAATGTGGAGCCCTCCCCACCAAAAGCTTCAGCAGACAGCGAAGCTACTGAACCAGACACTTCTGTTCCTGAGTCTGCTGCTGGTCCTCAATTTGATTACCATGTTGAGCACAGGCCTCATGTCCAGAAGCCAGTCCCAAGGCTGCCAAGGTTCCCAGGTCCTGCATCAGCACCTGGCTCCTTTGACATCAATAGCTTCAAGGCAGACAATACATTTTTAATAGCTCCAAGAACCCCTATTCAAGGGAAAGGATTGTATCAGATAGGTTCTGGAGCTATTCTCAGCGCAGCTACTATTCATGTATCCTATACAAGCAAGGTCGCATCTTCCCGCACAAGCGCCTTGAGGTTGAAGCCATTGCTGGTCTACCCTGCTTAGAGGAAGCGCTGGACTACTTGAAGCAAGTGGGTTTGCTGCCGTTTATAACTGATGAAGAGCACTGGAATGAAGGGCTTCTGCTTCAGTTCTATGCCACCCTCCATATTAAAGGATACAACAGAGATCCGAAGACTTGGGTCCTGGAGTGGATGACCGGCAATGTCCATCATGAAGCCAATGCATTTGATATCATTGAGCTCACCGGCCTGCCCACTCCTGGCGAATTCTTCGAGGAAGGCTGTCAACTACATGCTGAAGCCATTGAGAGCATATTCCAGAGGCCTGAACCAAACATGTGTCAGATGCTCTCAATGATGAAGCCACTGCCCCATGATGCACCCTATCCAACTGAGTTCTTCGTTGAAGACCTTGAGTTCCTGCCCAGGACCATATATCACATCATCCGGCGGACTCTCTGGCCCATTAAGGGGCACTCTCCAAATGCAAAGATTAAGGGTGCAATGAAGACTATGATATTCTGCATCCTTCATGGCAAATGCTTCAATGCACAGGATTTCTTCATACGCCAACTTGCAGCTTCAGGCTCAGATTTATTTGGTTTGAAGTTCTATGCTCCTTGGGTGATGAGGCTGATCAAACTGCACTCTGCGATCTCATATCAGCCCTCAGCCCGAAACCATCGGATCTTCTTGCCAGATGTGGATACCTCTGCTAAAGCCATATATCCTGAACCTGCCAAGCAACCTATAAGTCTTTAGAATGCAGAACACCAGAGCTTCACGCAGAATGTTGAAAGTGTTGAAGCCATATCCAGGGTGTATCCGTTGGCTGGAACTACACCTGCACCACGCCCAGCATCTACTGAAGCCACAGACAGCACAAATGCTCCAAGACCCAAGAAGCATGCTCGTGGCCTCAATGACCGAGAGCTTCTTGTGGCCCTTCACCAAAAGCAAGATAGGCATCACGACTGGCTAAAACGTCAGATGAAAAGCCTCTTGGTGGATGTTAATCGTCTTTGAAATCTTTCCACCAAGAATGCTTTCGTTACACATGAAACCTGCCATCGTAGATGGAAAGGGCTCTCAATGAAATGTATTGAAGCTGAACTTGAAGAGGATGGCTTCACAGAGCGATTCAAGTTTGACACCACACCTCCTAGAAGGGCTGTGATGCGCAACACACCATCACTTGAAGACACTGAGTTTTCTTCATCTGCTGCCACAGTCACTGCCAGAATCATTGATGAAGAAGACGATGCTACATCACCGCCACCTGCTTCAGCACCTCCAAGCTCCTCTGCACCGCCAAACACCTCCAACGACCCTGCTGCTCCTGGAAACGAGTAGATACTCTATGTCTTCGAACCTTTTTGGTCCTTACTGACAAAAGGGGGAGAAGCATGTGAGTTGATAGTCTTCAAGCGGGTCCATATGGGCGGGTGCTTTATGTTTTGCTATATTTTGCTTCGTGCTTACAACTCTCATTTTTGCTTCATTTGGCTCTTTGAGTTGTAAAACTAAAACTTGATGGTCGTCTGCTACTTGTTTGCCACCCTGTTTTGCGAAGATAAATTCCACATGTGCGACGATAAATTCCGCACTTATCTCATTCTGCAGACGTCCATTTTCCATTATGCATGTCATTATCTTCATATACTTTCATATGCATAGTGGACTGTCATCATAAGCTGAAGTGGATCTCCGCAAGTACAACCTGCCATGTGCATTTGCATTCCAAAAGCAAATTAACTTATATGCACATCTTCAGGGGGAGCCCTTGCAACTTATGAAGACAATTCCTTATCCTTTACAATTTCACAGACTATATTCCCTGTTGAAAACTTCAACTAGTTTGTCATCAATCACCAAAAAGGGGGAGATTGTAAGTGCATCTAGTGCCACCCCTAGTTGGTTTTGGAGTATTGACGGCAAACCTAGTTGAGGGACTAATGTGTTCGTGAGAATTGCAGGATAACACAGGTAGAAGTCCCTCATTGATTCGGTTTTACTACCAAAGATGACCCCCAAAAATGTATGAAGACATTGAAGTCAAAGGTGGTATATGAAGATATTCACTTTGAAGACTATGACAAAACAAGACACGTTATGAAGACTATGGAGCTCGAAGACTTAGATCTTTCATAGTTCTTTTTCTTTTGTGTTGAGTCATAGGAACCACCGTACTGTTAAGTGGGGTCCAGGAGAACCAGTCAGAATGACTGAAGTGATGCCTAAACCTAAAACCTATGTCTTCGAGTGAAGACAATGAGAGCGAATCTTGTCCAGAGCCGGACAAGTCATCCTTGCTTGTAGCCCAAGTAAAGTTGCCATGAGAATTTGAAATCTGACCATTGAGACACGTGTCAGTTCCTTAGTGACCCAGGGTCATTTCGGACAAATCAGGTCGGGTTGCCAAGTGGCTATAAATAGCCCACCCCCTACAACCACCAACAGTTGGCTTCTTAGATTTCAATGCACGACTTTTGTCATTTGAGAGCAACCCACCTCGAAGCCTTTGAGAGAAAATTCATAGCGAGGAGAAAAGCCCTAACCACCCAGAGCCAGAGTAAATTGGGCATCACTTAAGTCTTCTTGTCTGTGTGATCTGAAGACTTATTACACTTGAGGACTGTGAATCCTCCAGACGGTTAGGCGTCGCGTTCAGAGCATCCAAGAAGAATTGTGGATTGCCAGTGAACGAAGTCTGTGAAGGTTTGGGAGTCTACCTTGAAGACTTACCAGAGTGATTGGGCGAGGACTATGTGACCTTAGCTCAAGGAGAATACGGTGAGGACTTGGTGTCCTGAGCTGCGTGTTCAGGACTGGGTGTCCGGGACTGTGTGTCCTAAGGTTTAAATACCTAGCCGCTCCAACCAGACGTACAGTTGTCACAGCAACTGGAACTGGTCCAACACATCATTGTCTTCAACAAGTCACCGGTTTCATCTTCACTTCCTCTTCTTACTATTACTCATTGTGAAGCCATTGCATGCTTGCTCTATCTTTTGTCTTCACAACGTGAATGTATGATCTGTTTGGCTTCATAACTTCTTCCTACCTGATCCTTATTACACTGCAGCTGTTTGTCTTTGTGCTCATGGCTTGCCTAGTGTAATCTAACTTCCGCTGCATATCAATAGGCAAAATCTTCACTGTTTGTCTTCATAACTCCCACGTTTTGAAGACTTCCATAAAAATCGCCTATTCACCCCCCTCTAGTCGATATAACGCACTTTCAGAAGTGTCCCGGGGAGTTGAGCTCTGAGGTGTTGTCATCATAATTTTATCGTTGCAGTTCTGGAATACCTGAGTCTAGTACGCCGACATCGAAAATCTCTTTTATGCAGTTCGTTGGTGAGATAACCTCGACGCCACCCAGTACTGGGGCGGGAGTTCGGGATGGTGAGATAACCTCGACGCCATAACTTGTATAACAGATGCTTTTCGAAGGTTGAGGTAGATGGTTTCCGAAGGTTTCTTGGTTATGTGTTGAAGGATGGATACAGCTGGATGTAGGAATTGCTAGTTTGGGTGAGATATTATGCTTCCCCTGTATCCCCAACACCTGATTGCATAACCGGAAAGGTTCGGGAGTTTCATAGGTGGGAATTCTAGTAGCTCTAGTTTTTATTCCACGGATATTGGTTTGAGATTGGGATTTCTTACCGATTATTCATTCTTGATCCGTACCTTGTTGATTTATTTCTCTACCTTAATTCTACGTGGCTTCTCAATTTATGGATATGTGACCATTTCAAGAGGAATGCATTCGTTCATTTTGTTCGGATGTGAAGACTATATGTTGCAATTTTTCATTCCGTTGGATTCAGCTTCAATATTTATCTGTCAATGTGCTAATGGTGGTCAACCTCTTCAGGATGGCTCCTCCAACGCGCACGACTCCGAATCCTGATCCGCCACCACCTCCACCTCCTCCGGAGGCATGGCAAGCTGTGATGGCCGCAACCAATGCAAATACATAGTTGATCATGCAAATTCTTCAAGAGCGCAATCAAGGCAGTCACGGGAATCAAGGCAGCAATCAGAGTCACTTTGCTACACTCAACCAGTTCCTTGCTAACGGGCCAAATACTTTCAGCAATTGTGTTGAGGCAACCGATGCTGACGATTGGCTTGTGGATCTGTGTAAGCATTTCGAGTGCAGTAACGTCAGGCCTGAGGACTTTGTTAAGTTCGCTTCCTTCCAACTCAAAGATCAAGCTGCAGAATGGTTCCAGCAGTACAAGGACTCCAGAGGTGGACGTGTTATCACTTGGGATGATTTCCGTCGAGATTTCCGAGCTCATCATATTCCACAGAGCGTGGTTGAAAGAAAGCGTGAGGAATTCCGCAATCTGAAGCAAGGCTCTTTGTCTGTCTATGACTACAACAAGTTGTTCCAGAAGCTCGCCCGCTTTGCCAAGAAGGACATCCCTGATGAGAAGAGCATGATATATCAGTTCAGGGGTGGTCTCAGAGAAGATATTCAGCTCGCTCTTGTCCTCTTTGAGCCCTTGAGATACGATGAGTTCTACAACATGGCACTGAAGCAAGAGGCTGCTCAGTTGAGGTGTGATGCTTCCAAGAAGCGAGTCAGAGATGTTACTCCTTCTTCCTCTACTCAAGTGGCCAAGCAGCAGAAGTTCTGGCTTCCTCCTCCTCCGTTTCGTCAGCCGTATCAGCAGAAGAGCAAAGGTGGCAGTGGTTCTTCCCACCCACCCAACCCTGGCTTTCAGAACAAGACTTCGTCTCAAGCTCCAAGATCGAGTGCTCCGTATCACCGTCCTCTTTCAGAGGTCACCTGCAACAAGTGCCAACAGAAGGGTCACTATGCCAACAAGTGTTTCAACCAGAGGCGTCTTCCTCCTCCTCCTCCTGTCAGATCGGCAAGTACAGCTGTGGTCAAGCATAACCCCAAGTCCGCCAAGGTCAACTTGCTGAATGCAGCTTAGGCAGAGGAATCACCAGATGTGATCATGGGTAACCTTCCTGTTAATGACATTCCCGCAAGAGTTCTTTTTGACACTGGTGCATCTTTATCATTTTTGTCGAAGCCTTTTGCATCCATGCATGATGTGCATACTATTGATTTGCCTAAGCCGATAGCGGTTTCTTCTCCGGGTTTGTTCATGAATACCAAAATGATGGCTCCGGATGTTACTATCACATTGGGCGACTACAAGTTCCTTTCTTCTCCTATGGTGCTTGGTAACTCATATATTGATCTTATTCTCGGGATGGATTGGCTTTCTAAGCACAAGGCTCAGCTTGATTATGCAGCCAGGCAGATTCAATTGACTCATTCGTCTGAGGATGTAATTGTCTTTGCCGCTCGTGATGATACTATCCGTCTGTTTTCTATCAATGAGAAGGGTGAATTGGATGCTATCGCTCAAATTCCAGTCGTTTGCGAATATCAAGACGTCTTTCCAGAAGAGCTTCCAGGAATGCCTCCGCACCGGCCAGTTGAATTCGTTATTGATCTTGAGCCTGGCACGGAACCTGTGTGCAAGCGTCCTTACAAGCTTGGACCTGAAGAGTTGAAGGAGCTGAAGAAGCAACTCGATGAGCAAGAAAGAATGGGTCTCATCCGGCCTAGTTCTTCTCCATGGGGTTGTGGTGTTCTTTTTGTGAAGAAGAAGGATGGAACGGACCGACTTTGTGTTGATTACCGTCCAGTGAACAAGAAGACCATCAAGAACAAATACCCACTTCCCAACATCAATGAGCTGTTCGAACAACCCAAAGGTGCTTAAGTATTCTCCAAGCTTGATCTCTGTATGGGCTATCATCAGATTCGCATTCATGAAGAAGATATTCCCAAGACAGCATTCAGAACAAGCTTTGGTTCATATGAATACACTGTCATGTCTTTTGGCCTCGCCAATGCTCCTCCGACGTTCTCTCGCATGATGAACTTCATCTTCAACGCCTACACCAATGACTTAGTTTTGGTCTATCTCGACAATATTCTGGTTTTCTCGAAGAACAAGGAAGATCATGCCAAGCACTTGCGTTTGGTTCTTGATAAGCTCAGAGAACATCAGTTCTACGCCAAGTTCTCCAAGTGTGAATTTTGGCTCGATGAGGTTCTTTATCTTGGCCATATCATCTCTACCAAGGGCATTGCCGTGAATCCCGAGAAGGTGTCCGCAATTGTGAATTGGGAACCTCCTCAGAATGTGAAGCAACTCCGCAGTTTTCTCGGTCTCGCAAGCTATTGCCGAAGATTCGTTGAAAACTTTTCCAAGATCGCGAAGCCTCTCTCAAATCTTCTCCAGAAGCACATCAAGTACGTTTGGTCTCCAGAGTGTGATATTGCTTTCAACACTTTGAAAGAGAAATTGATCACTGCTCCAGTTCTGACTCCACCTGATGAATCCAAGTCGTACGAGGTCTTTTGTGATGCCTCTCTCCAAGGTCTTGGCGCAGTATTGATGCAAGAGAAGAAAGTTGTTGCTTATACATCTCGCCAGTTGAAGCCTAATGAGAAGAACTACCCCACTCACGATCTCGAGTTGGCGGCAGTTGTGCATGCTCTTTTGACTTGCAGACGTCTTCCATTGGGAAGAAAAGTGGATATTTTCACTGATCACAAGAGTCTCAAGTACATCTTCACGCAGCCTAATCTCAACCTCAGGCAAATTCGATGGGTTGAAATGATTCAATAGTATAATTCGAGTATTGAGTATACTCCAGGCAAGGCCTATGTGATTGCTGACGCTTTGAGCAGGAAGGCTTACTGCAACAGTCTGATTCTTAAGCCTTATCAACCCGAGCTTTGTGAAGCTTTCCGCAAGCTTAACCTGCAAGTTGTTCCTCAAGGTTTCCTCGCCAACCTTCAAGTCTCTCCTACCTTAGAAGACCAGATTCTCCAAGCCCAGCTTCTTGATGCTATGGTGAAAAAGGTGAAGATTGGGATTGCTAAGAGTCAGTCCAAGTACAAGTGCTACCGCCTTGATGACAAGGAGACTCTCTTCTTCGAGGATCGTATTGTGGTACCCAAAGGTGACCTCCGTAAAGTGATCATGAATGAGGCTCACAATTCTCTCCTCTCCATCCACCCTGGGAGCACGAAGATGTATCAGGACCTTAAGAAAGCTTATTGGTGGACTCGAATGAAGCGCGAGATCGCTCAATTCATGAATGAATGTGATGTCTGCAGAAGAGTGAAGGCAGAACACCAAAGGCCAGCTGGTCTCCTCCAACCTCTTGCCATTCCAGAATGGAAGTTTGACCACATTGAAATGGACTTCGTGACTGGGTTTCCAAAGTCCAAGCGTGGCAATGATGATATATTCGTTGTCATCGACAAACTCACCAATGTGGCTCACTTTCTGCCTATCAAAGAGTCGATCACTGCAGCTCAATTGGCGGAACTCTATACCTCTCGCATTGTCTCTCTGCACGGTAATCCTCAAGTGATCTCTTTAGACCGTGGCAGCATCTTTACCTCGAAGTTTTAGGATTCTTTTCAGATGGCCATGGGCACTAACATCCGCTTCAGCACAGCTTTCCATCCTCAAACAAGCGGTCAAGTCGAGCGTGTCAACCAGATTCTTGAAGATATGCTCAGGGCTTGTGTGATCTCCTTCGGCATGAAGTGGGAGGATTGTCTTCCTTATGCTGAATTCTCCTACAACAAAAGTTTTCAAGCAAGTTCGGGCAAGGCCCCTTTTGAAATTCTGTATGCAGGAAGTGCCGTACCCCTCTCAACTGGTCTGTAATCGGTGAACGTCAGCTTTTGGGTAATGACTTAATCACAGAAGCAGAAGAAATGTGCAAAGTCATTCGAGATAACCTCAAAGCAGCCCAATCCGGCCAGAAGAGCTACTATGATAGTAAGCACCGTGATTTGGCTTTCAAGATCGGAGATCATGTTTACCTCCGCGTCTCTCCTATGAAAGGTACTCGTCACTTCGGTATCAAAGGGAAGCTTGCCCCTAGATACGTGGGACCTTTCAAGATTGTCAGCAAGAGAGGCGATCTCGCCTATCAACTCGAGCTTCCTTCAAACTTTGCAAATGTTCATGACGTGTTCCATGTCTCTCAGCTTCGAAAGTGCTTCAAGACTCCTGACCGCACCGTCAACTTCGAGGACATTGAGCTCCAAGAAGATCTCTCTTATTGTGAGCACCCAGTTGCTATTCTTGAAGAGACTGAACGCAAGACTCGCAACAAGTCAATCAAATTTCTCAAAGTCAAGTGGTCACACCATTCCGACCGTGAAGCTACCTGGGAACGCGAGGATCACCTCCGTTCTGCGTACGCGGAGTTCTTTCAGTCCTAGATCTCGGGACGAGATCCTTTCGTAGTGGTGGAGTGTTGTAACACCCCGGATGTAACTTTCCCAATTTGTACTCCAACTCTTGCCGTTTCCGGCATTAAGTTATATTTATTCCTCGGGTTCGGGTCTTTGTCTCCGTGTGTTGTTTTCAGTGTCATGCATCTCATATCATGTCATCATGTGCATTGCATTCGCATACGTGTTCATCTCATGCATCCGAGCATTTTCCCCGTTGTCCGTTTTGCATTCCGGCGCTTCGTTCTCCTCCGATGGTCATTTCTAGCTTTCTTTCGTGTGTGGGGATTAAACATTTCCGGATTGGACCGAGACTTGCCAAGCAGCCTTGGTTTACTACCGGTAGACCGCCTGTCAAGTTTCATATCATTTGGACTTCGTTTGATACTCCAACGGTTAACCGAGGGACCGAAAAGGCCTCGTGTGTGTTGCAGCCCAACACCCCTCCAATTTGGCCCAAAACCCACCTAACTCTGCTCCATGTCCTAGAGTGTTCGATCATGATCACGTGGCCGAAAACCGCACCTCATTTGGACTCTCCTAGCTCCACTTATGCCTATAAATAGAACCCCCGTTTTTCGGATCTCCTCCCTCCCACGAAAGCCTAAAAAAGATCCCCGCGCGCCGGAGACGTCCGCCCGGCGCCGGACAGAATTGCCGCCGCCGCCTCAGCCTATCGTCGCCCGCCACGTGGCCACCGCCGTCCGCCTCCCGCCGCGGCCCACTCGGCCCGGGGAGGGCCCCCGAGGGCCCGAGCCGCCCCGTCCCCTCCACGCCTCGATCGCCGCCGCCTTCATCGCCTCCGGTGGCCGGCGCTGCCGCGCACCACCACCACGCTGCCGCGGCCGCCTCTCCGCCGCCCGCCCCGAGCCGGAGCTCGCCGCGCCACCGCCGCCTCCCGGCCGCCGCCTCACGCCGCCGCCTCGTCGACCACCGTCGCCGCCCGGCCGGCCTCGCCTCCCTTCTCCACCTGCCGGAGCCGCCCACCTCGCCAGAGTCCTCGAAATCCGTGCCGATGAACAGTGCATGAACAGTGCACGTCGCCAGATCCAGATCCAAAAAAACCTAGGGGTTGACTTTTTCCCTCCGAACCCTAATTTTTATGCGATCTTTGACCTACTGTAACTTTGCATCCGTAGCTCCGTTTTGGACATATAGTATATCAAAATGTTCGTCTAGACGAGTACATCGTTTCATTCATTGTATCATTTTCATTGGAGTTCATCTTGATGCCCGAAATGCTGTTAGAAGGAGGCTTCGTGAGTTAATTGTCAGATCTGCTAGTTCATCTTAGACTTTTGTCATTTTTGCCATGATTGTTGTGTGCATGCTATGCCTATGAGTCCTTCATATGTTTTGTTAAGGATTTTGTTATCTTTCCAGAGATGCAACCCATGCATTTTTAGGATGTGTGTGGTGACTTGTGCAAGCTTGCAAAGTGAGGCACCCGGTAAATCTGTTTTCAGGGACATATGTTCATGATGTTTCCTAGTGATCCGTGCCTCTTTTGAGGATGATCAGTAAGGGAGTTTTTCTAATCTTGTAGCGCTCTATCCATCCATGTCTTTGTTTGCATTTATGGAGCAACCTAGCTTGAGTCAATCGAGCTCTACTTTTGCTTCGTTGCGAATCTGGGCAGGTCAACTTGTTTGCGATTTTGCCGATGCTATTGTATTGATCCGTGCATGCTATGCCATTGTTCTTGCCATGTATAGCTTGAATTTTGTGCCTTCTTAATGGATGTATGCTTGCCTTTCCATGACTTGCACCGTAGTGAGTGCATCGAGCTCGTTTACATGCCTTCGTGAGTTAAATCTCAGCATGTCCCAGTTTTCACTAGGTTTGAAAACTGATTGTGTTTTTGCTATGTTCGTGTGCTTGTTAGTATATTTTGTGATCCCTTTTGGCTCAAGGTCACTAAGGGACTTTTGTTAAGCTTGTTGAGTAGCTCCATGCCATGTCTTTCTTTGTCATGTACAGCTCCTGTAGCATATTGTTTTGTTGCTCCGAAGAGGGCTATATGATCTGAAATTCCAGACAAGTGTTAATTTCACTAAGTCTGAGATCTGTTTTCCATTTGCGTTTTTGCCATGCTTGTTTGAACCTCCTAATGGATGAATTGGCCGTAGCTCAGTGCTAGACTTTTGTTAAGCATCTTGTGTGCATCCCTGCCATGTATTTTGTTGCCATGTTTGGGTGCTGTAGCATGTTCATCTCATTGCATTTAGATGCCTCCTTGCTGTAAATCGCAGACCGGTGTCATTTTTGAATCGCTTGCCATTTCCAAACCGTAACTCCGATTCCGGCGTTCTTTATATCATTTTCAAGCGATTTCATCTCATATTTCCAGTGGCACACTTGGAATTCCAAGTTGAGGCCAGATTCATGCATTTCCTGTCATATCTTGCATTTTGCATCCCGCATCGCATCCCGCATAGCATATCATCTTTGCATCATATCGCTTGATCCTTGCACGTGGTTGATTGTATCCTTGTTGCTTGATTGACTTGTTTGGGTAGAGCCGGGAGACGAGTTCTCTAACGAGGAGCCCATTGAGTGTGCTTTTGAGGATCAAGTCAACTCTGACAACTGTGCAGGCAAGATGATCACACCCTCGAAATCACTACTATCTTTGTTATCCTAGCCTGCTCGCTCTTTTGCTATGCCATTGCTACGATGCCTACCACTTGCTTGCAAGCCTCCTAAATTGCCATGTCAAACCTCTAACCCACCATTGTCCTAGCAAACCGTTGATTGGCTATGTTACCGCTTTGCTCAGCCCCTGTTATAGCGTTGCTAGTTGCAGGTGAAGATTGGAGGCCGTTCCTTGTTGGAACATTTATTTACTTGTTGGGATATCATTATATTGCCATGTTATCTTAATGCATCTATATACTTGGTAAAGGGTGGAAGGCTCGGCCTCTCGCCTAGTGTTTTGTTCCACTCTTGCCACCCTAGTTTCCGTCATATCGGTGTTATGTTCCCGGATTTTGCGTTCCTTACGCGGTTGGGTTATAATGGGAACCCCTTGATAGTTCGCCTTGATTAAAACTTTTCCAGCAATGCCCAACATTGGTCTTACCATTCGCCACCTAGCCTTTTCTTTCCCTTGGGTTCTGCAGACTCAAGGGTCATCTTATTTAAACCCCCCGGGGCCAGTGCTCCTCTGAGTGTTGGTCCAACCGAGCGATGTCCGTGGCTACCAGGGGAAACTCTGGGCTGGCCTACCCGACGTCTTGCTCATCTGAGTGTGCCCTGAGAAAGAGATATGTGCAGCTCCTATCGGGATTTGTCGGCACATTCGGGCGGTGTTGCTGGTCTTGTTTTAACCTGTCGAAGTGTCTTGAGTTACCGAGATACCGAGTCTGATCGGAACGTCTTGGGAGGAGGTCTATTCCTTCGTTGACCCTGAGAGCTTGTCATGCGCTATGTTGGGACTCCCCTGCAGGGATTGAACTTTCGAAAGCCGTGCCCACGGTTATGGGCAGATGGGAATTTGTTAATGTCCGGTTGTAGATAACTTAAATATAAACCTAATTAAAATGAATCAACCGTGTGTGTTACCGTGATGGCCCCTTCTCGGCGGAGTCCGGGAAGTGGACACGGTGTTGGAGTAATGCTTGCGCAGGTTGCTCCTCTAGATTCTCGCTCGCGCTTTGCCTCCTCTTCTCGCTCTCTTTTGCGTATAAGTTAGCCACCACATATGCTAGTCGCTTGCTGCAGCTCCACATATATATTGCCTTACCCTTCCGATAAGCTTAAATAGTCTTGATCGCGAGGGTGCGAGATTACTGAGTCCCTATGGCTCACGGATACTATAACTCCAAATGCAGGTCCAGGTGATTCCGCTCCAGGTGACGAGTACGAGCTCAAGTGGGAGTTCGACGAAGACTCTCAACGATACTACGTTTCCTTTCCCGATGATCAGTAGTGGTGCCCAGTTGGGGTTGATTGGGACCGTTGTCGCATGTTGGGTTCTCTTTATTTTGGCGCCGTAGTCGGGCCATGAGTGTTTGGATGATGTAATTTTATTTATGTACTTGATTGACATGGCGAGTGTAAGCCAACTATGTTATCTCCCTTTTATTTATCATATTACATGGGATGTTGTGAAGATTGCCTAACTTGCGACATATGCCTTCAATGCGATTATGTCTCTAAGTCGTGCCTCGACACATGGGAGCTATAGTCGCATCGAGGGTGTTACAATAAAGTGAGCCACTTTGGTCAAGCGATCAACTACTACCCATATCGAATCATATCCTAATTTAGTCCTGGGCAATCCGGTGATGAAGTCCATGCCAAGTTTATCCCACTTCCATTCGGGTATCGGCATAGGCTGTAACAGTCCTGCTGGCTTTTGATGCTCTGCCTTTACTTTCTAACATACATCTACATACTCGGCAATATCCTTCTTCATACCAGTCCACCAGAAACGTTCCTTCAAATCCAAATACATCTTGGTGTTTACGGGGTGAATCGAGTATGGTGAGTCATGAGCCTCCTGAAGTATTAACTTCCTGATCTCCAGGTTATTGGGCACCTAAATTCGGTCCTCAAACCATAAGGTATCGTGGTCAGCCTCACGAAAACCTTTGGCCTTTCCTTTGCTCATCTTGTCCTTTATCTCGGCAATCTCTTTGTCATCCTTCCGGGCTTCCCGGATCTTACCTAACAATGTTGACTGAACCTCCATCGTTGCAAAAAAACCTCTTGGAACAATCTCCAATCGATATTCCAGGATATCCTCTGCTAACTCCCTTGGTAATCCCGTGCTCTCTAGGATATTAGCATAACTCTTCCGGCTCAAAGCGTCTGCTACGACATTGGCCTTTCCTGGGTGATAGTGTAGCTTCATGTCGTAATCCTTTATAAGTTCCAACCATCTCCTCTGCCTAAGGTTCAGCTCCTTCTGCGTGAAGATGTACTTCAAACTCTTATGATCTGTGTACACATCACAACGGTTTCCAATAAGGTAATGTCTCCAAGTATTCAATGCATGCACTACGGCTGCTAACTCCAAATCATGTGTGGCATAATTTAATTCATGCGGTTTTAGTTGTCGTGAGGCATACGAAACAACTCTTCCGTCTTGCATAAGCACACATCCAAGTCCTAAGCGAGAGGCGTCGCAATACACTTGGAACTCCTTATGTATATCTGGCAGTGTTAGCACTGGGGCTGTAGTCAAACGTTTCTTCAACTCCTAAAAACTTGCCTCGCAATCTTCTGTCCATTTGAACTTAGTATCCTTCTTCAATAGTTCAGTCATTGGCTTCACAATCTTGGAAAAATTCTCAATGAATCTCCGGTAGTATCCTGCGAGTCCAAGGAAACTGCGGATCTTGCTAACTGAAGTGGGTGCCAACCATTCAGTGACTGACTGAACCTTGCTGGGGTCTACTTCTATACCTTCTCCTGATATAACATGTCCAAGGAATCCGACTTCCTTCAACCAAAACTCGCATTTGCTGAACTTAGCATACAACTGATGTTCCCTGAGTTCTTCGAGAACTAAGCGCAAATGCTCCTTGTGCTCCTCTTCATTCTTCGAGTATACCATAATATCATCAATAAACACCACAACAAACTTGTCCAAATACTCCATGAACACTTTGTTCATCATGCTCATGAAATATGAAGGGGCGTTAGTCAGTCCAAACGACATGACCGTATACTCGTATAATCCATAAAGAGTGGTGAATGCTGTCTTTGGTATATCCTTCTCTCGAATTTTCAACTGATGGTACCCCGATTGTAGATCAATCCTCGAAAATACTTTAGCTCCTTGCAACTGATCAAATAGATCATTGATCATCGGCAGTGGGTACTTGTTCTTAATCGTTATTTCATTCAAAGCTCGATAATCAACAACCATCCTTAGGGATTTATCCTTCTTCTCAACCAAAAGCACTAGGGCTCCCCAAGGTGATGAACTCCTTCGAATGTAACCTTTCTCCAATAACTCCTTGATATGTTTGTTAATTTCCTCCAGATCATTTGCGGGCATACGATAGGGTCTCTTGGATATTGGCCCTGTACCTGGCAATAGATCTATCAAAAACTCAATGTCTCGATCCGGTGGCATGCCTGGTAACTCCTCTGGAAAAACATCCCGGTAATCCTTCACTACAGGCACTTCCTCCTGAACAACTCCCGTGAGGGTATTCACTTGGCTCCTCCTAGGCACATGCCTAGATACATACTTAATCATTTTTCCCTACGGGGTGGTGAGATAAATCGACTTACTAGCACAATCAATACTTCCTCCATACTTTGACATCCAGTCCATACCTAATATCACATCCAATCCTTGTGACTCCAAGATAATTAGGTCGGGCGGAAAAACATGGGTGCCAATGGTTAGGGGTATCTAGTCGCACCATCGGCTAGCCATGTACTCTGCTCCAGGTGAACTCACTAAGAGAGGGGTCCTAAGGGTTTGGGTTGGTAGTTTAAACTTATCCACAAATCCCCTTGATATGTATGAATGCGACACGCCAGTATAATAAATTAACCAAAAACTTACCTATTACCGTGTCCGGCTGCTCTTCAACCTCCTCCACGTTAACGTGGTTCACTTGTCCTTTGTTGAATGGATTAGGCTTCTTCCCAGCGTTCCCATTTCTGTTTCCATTCCTTCCTTTAGGGCAATCATTAGCATAGTGCCCTGTCTTCCCGCACTTAAAGCAAGTAACTTGACTTAGGTCTCTTTTGGCGGGTGTGGCTGGGTTGGAGCGGTTCTGATTGTTGTTACTTCCGTTCCCATTTCCATTCTTAGCACCATTGTGGTTATGCGATCCTCCTCCGATGTGGTTGTGACCTCCATGGTTATGAACAAGTCCTCCCGAGTTCGGGGTTAGGCGAGGCTTCTGCTGAGCTCCTGAGTTATACTTCCCTTGTCCATACTTCCTCTTACGGCTCTCAATCTGCTGCTGCTTCCCTTCAATCATAAGAGCCTTATCTACCAACTCCTGGTAGTTGTTGAAGGTTGCTACCATCAACTGCATGCTCATCTCATCATTCAACCCTTCCATAAACTTCTCCTGCTTCGCGGCATCCGTGGTTACATCGTCAGGGACATAGCGAGATAACTTGCTGAACTCATCCACGTACTAAGCCACAGTACGGTTTCCCTGGCGTAGGTTGTGGAACTCCCACTTCTTCATCTACATAGCCCTAGTGGAGACATGGGTTGTGCGGAAAGCTTGCTGAAACTGATCCCAAGTGACATTGGCTATGGGGAAAGTGGCCGTGTAATTCTCCCACCATGAGGCTGCTGGTCCATCCAATTGATGTGCGGCAAAGCGCACCTTCTCAGCATCTGTGCAACCTGTGGTGGTCAACTCCCTTCCAATACGGTGTAGCCAATCATCAGCAACTATAGGCTCGGTGCTACTAGAAAACACCGGCGGCTGTAACCTTAGAAAATGGGCTAGGTTGTCAACTGGCAGCGGGTTGTTGTTGTTGTTGCCCTGGTTCTGAACTAACAATTGCATCAAGACATTCTGCTGCTGGATCAATTGAGTGAGCTCCGGCGGGAAGGCAAAACCGTTGTCACGTCTCGGAGGCATCTGAGGGGTTTAGATGGAAGAGATCAGAATAGAAAAGGGGTCTAATGAGAAAGCACTACCCATATGCACATGAGACAAACACAATCATTTCACTCAATCAATCAAGCAAGGGCATACAAGCGGTCTAGAACTATCGCAAAAGTGCTCAACTACTACTAAATACATGGGGAATAATAATAATATATGGTGGTCATCTAAAAATTTTGATCAATGGAAGACTCCATGATGTCTGCTCCAGCTTCGTCTTCAAAGTCATCATCACTAGGATCGGAATCGGTGTCGTCGATGATGATGTAGTTGTTCGGGCAAGTGGAATCGTCATCTTCTACTCCCAGTGCTGGACCTCCCATGAATACTTCGATCTTCTTAACCAGGTCGTCGTTCTTCTCCAGTAGTGTCTTGATTTCCTCCTCATATCCATCGCGTGTAAACTTGAGTTCTTCCTCCAGCTCGATGATCCTAGTCTTTGCCTTCTTCAAGTCCACCATGTCCGCGCACATCTGGTTCTCCTGACGTCGAATGTGTTGGTTTAACTCCTGGATGAAAGCTGCAATGGATATATCCTTCTTGGTACTAATCACTTCCCATTGCTCGTCTCGGCGCCCACATATCTGGTAGATGGTGTCCTTAAGTTCCCTGTTGTAGACTTCTCCAATGTGTCCCATGGTAATGTGAGCTGCCATGCTCTTGCCTAGACTCCAGGTGGGTGCTTTGAAAGAAAATTCTATGGGTTTAGAAGTTGGCAAGAACGTCCTTCCTGGAACTTGTACTTGAATCATCCAGCGCTCCTCTTCTAGTAAGGTGGCTTTGTACGTCCCGATGAAGCTTGGTATTCCAATGTTCAAGTACCTAGTGAATTCCTTCAAGTGTCGTCCAAAAGGTGTGTCTTCATCCGGTTGTGCAAACTTGTTCTTCATCTCCGCCATCCTAAAGAGTAGAAAATGGAGAAGAGTCAGAAATGAGAAGAGAAGAGTGACCTAAGGTTTACCTTATTGGTCGTGTCCTACACTCAGCGTGTGCTCTGATACCATCTTGTAGCGACCCGACCTCAAATGGTCAAGTCTCTGTGCTTCAGTGTCATCCCTGGATCGGTAATGCTGACACACACAGTACTCGAGTATTTATAGCAGAGTAGCAATCACACACTTATTACATCGAATGTCTCCAAAGAGAACTTATTACAATAATATGGCTTAAGGCCATCTAATACGATAGCAGCGGAAGACTTGGAAGATAAAGTGAGTCCATAAAGTCCAACGGCATAGCTGAGCTGCACGGCAATGACCTAACAAACCTTACTCCTCGTCTGAAACGTCTCCTACATAATATGTTGCAGCCCGAAAACCGGTCAGCACATGGAATATGCTGGCAATATAACACAATAGAGCATGAACAGAATAATGCTATCACTACATGAATATTTGGCTAGTGGAAAGCTCTATGGTTATAGTTTTTTGTGAAAAGCCAATTTTTCCCTACAACAAAGGAATAGATTTTAACTTAACTATAATGGTGGTTGAAACATTGAGAAGGTACCCCCAACTCAATCCCAATTAAAGTAATTGATGAGATACATGTGATAACCCAAGTACTAGATACTCAAGATTATCCATAACCGGGGACACGGCTAACCATGATTAGATTTTACACTCTGCAGAGGTTTGCGCACTTTTCCCCACAAGACTCGATCGCCTCCATTGGATTTCTCGCACTACATGGTGTTTGAGAAACGGATGACCGAGACACAGTCTTTCAGAAACATTAACTCTCTACTCCGGGTAGACCATACCAAACCTACAAAACCCACTACCTGCTGATCTACCTCTTCAAGAGCTTCACGTAACTTACTCAACTATGCTAGAGCCCATAATAGCTTGTGGTTGCACACAGAAGTTTCTAGCATGAATCATCTCAGTTCCCTTTGAGCCTGGGTGGCGGTCCATAGGAAGATCACACGGGTACCCCGAGATTTCCAAAAAAATACAGACAACACTGGGTTCCCCCGGTGCCTCAATCCACCCAGATGTTAATTTAAGTTGCCACCTTAAGTTGAACCATTAAATAACAATCTGACATCTGTCATGGATTTCACTCAAACCCAAACCACGTCTACGAGCATAGCATAGCAATATAAGCAATGTGTAGAAGTAACTCCCAAGGGTTTGATAGTAACAGGGTAATAGGTTCTACCTCAATAACTACTTCCCAACCCACATGTTTATGACATCCTAATCATGCAATGTTTGAGGGGGTGTGAAACAAATGCATAAAAACTGGGTATGAAAGAGTACGATCAATGTGTTACATGCCTTGCTGACGATCCGCGAATCCTAGGGACTCGTAGTAACACGCTTCACACTCCGGGAATTCTATCGCAAACAAACAATAGCATACATAAGCAACAAGCAAAGATGCACAAGCAAAACTCAAATAAAAGAGGTTGACCCGAAAGTTCAACTTAAGAACTCCGGTTTGCAAAAAGAATCAAATCAAACGGGGCAACGAAACTCAAACGGCGAGAGAAACAAGATCCGTTTACTAATCTGAACTAAAGTAAAATTTTACAGTATCAAAATCTTGTTTAAGTTGATTAAACAGAAAGAGGGTCTCGAGACGAAGATCCAGGCAATTGAATCGCCTGATTCCGACTAACGAGCGAAAATATAAAAAGAAACGAAAATCGGATCAGAGATCACGATCGAAAATAATCGCAGTTAAATCTGATAAAAGAAAACTGACGAACAGACTAATGAACGAGCGTTCGTTAGCTGTAAATAACGGGAAAAAACCGTTCATTTAAACGAACGTACGGACGAACGTCCGTTGATAGAAGAACCAGAAAAAACCGGCGAACCATTCTAAAAACAATCTAGGGTTTCTAAAAAATAGGCGGCTCGAATCCGGCGCGTTACCTCTCCGGCGAGGCTCCGGCGAGGCAGGGCTCGGGCGGCGGGGCGACGGCGGTGCGGGGCTGCGGTGAAGGGCGGCGGCGGCGGCGCTGCGGCGGCGAAGTGCGGTTTCCGGCGGCGCGGCTCGGGAGGCGAGGCGCTGCGGGCAGCAGGGTTTGGCGGCGGCGATTTGGGGCTCCAGGGGGGCCCCGGGGTGGGTTTTAAAGGGGGAAGAGGCGGCGGCGGCTCGGACTTGGGGAGGGGGTCGGGGCGGTGGCGGCGGCTCGGACACCTCCGAGTCCGGCGGCGCGGGGCTGGGCCGGCCTGGCTCGGCTGGGCTTCGGCCCAGTCGGGCGCGGATTTTTTTTTAAATAATTATGCTGAATAGAAAAATAAATCCTAGAAAGTAAAATAAAAATCTAACAATGCCAAAACAAATGTTCACCATCTAAATGAAATATTTAGAACGACATGAACATTTTCTTGGCCCTAAAATGGAATTTTTGAAAACATGCAATTGTTCTAATGCAAATAAAATCCGAATAAAATCAAATAAAATCAAATAAATGATTTTAATATTTTTTCTCCAATATTTCAATTATTTTGGAGATGTCACATTATCTCCTCTCATTTATTTTAACATGAAATATTTTTCAGAGAGAAAAATAATTAAAATCAAAATCCTGGTTTCATTATTTGATAAAAAATCAAATATGAAAACCGGGAAATCCCCAACTCTCTCCGAGGGTCCTTGAGTTGCTTAGGATTTTGAGGATTGCGAAACGAAAATGCAAGAAAAATATGATATGCATGAATGGTCTATGTATAACATTCCAAATTGAAAATTTGGGATGTTATAGTTGTACACTAATCGCCGCATTTTCTTATTGATTCGATCTCACGGTGCTGCTGGCGCTGACATGGCGTGGCTCCATCCACGGCGGCTTCGCCGGCCACTTCCTCCACGGTGTCGCTCCCTCGGCGGCGACGTCCACATCAGTAGGAGTTGCTGCTGCTTTAGCTCTCGCTCGCGCTGCTGCTCTGCTCTTGCTCTCGGTCCCATGCCAGGTCTGCTCTTGCTATAGCTCTTTGTCGCGCTGCTGCTCTCGCTCTTGCTCTTGCTTGCAATGCTGCTCCGATTTAGCTACACTTCAGTCGACTGAGTTAACTTTTGGGTCTGTCGATTTTCAGGGGGTGGGGGGGCGGCTCGCCGGGGTAAACAAAGAACCAGCCGCAGCGGGGAGGGGGGCTCGCCGGAGAGGTACCCCACTATCTATCTTAGGGTTCAGGATGGGGGCAGTGGTCATCGGCGGTGGCGGGGTGTTGGCGGGGCGGTGGCGTGGGATCGCCGGAGAAAAAGCTCGGAATGGGGGCCTAGAGGGATGGCCGGGGCGGCGGCGGACTGGCGGTGCGGAGTTTTTTTGGGGCGGGCGGGGCGGCGCACCGCCGGCCGCGGGCGGCGGGGGGCTGGTGTTTGGCTGGTGGTGGCTGGCGGCTCAGGGGGTGGAGGTTGAAGATGAACCACAGGCCCTTGATTTCGTATCCAACGGCTGCAAAATCGACTGGCCAAAGATGAAAAAGTCAGTCGACCGACGTGTAGCCTCACCTTGCTAGTGCGTTCAGTTTCGACAACGAAATTCAGTTTCGACAGCAAAATTCAGTTTCGACAGTTAAGTTTAGTTTCGATAGTTAAGTTCAGTTTTGATAGTTAAGTTCAGAGATGAGCGGCTGATGTATTTTACATCTAGCACTTCGTGGTTATGTATTTTACGTCATGTATTGGAGATGCTATTAGAATTCCACTCACGTTAACGTTGTTCATTGTCTCTCTTGTCCTGCTTCAGCCTCGGCGTCGTACAACTCACCGAAGCTGCTTCAACGATGAAACCCTCCATCACAGTGGAGCAGTACCTCGGGCTCCATCTCTAGACGCCTAAGATCTTCTTCCCCTCTATGGGTGTCAAAACCGGCGGATCTCGGGTAGGGGATCCTGAACTGTGCGTCTAGGCCGGTTGGTAACAGGAGGCAAGGGACACGAAGTTTTACCCAGGTTCGGGCCCTCTCGATGGAGGTAAAACCCTACGTCCTGCTTGATTAATATTGATGATATGGGTAGTACAAGAGTAGATCTACCACGAGATCACAAAGGCTAAACCCTAGAAGCTAGCCTATGGTATGATTGTTGTTGTGTATGTTGTCCTACGGACTAAAACCCTCCGGTTTATAAAGACATCGGAGAGGGTTAGGGTTACACAATGTCGGTTACAATGCACTAGTAGAAAACGGGCCATTAGCACCGGTTTGTAAGGGCCTTTAGTGCCGGTTATGGAACCGGCACTAACGTTTCGGCACTAAAGGCCCCCCCCTTTAGTACCGGTTCAGCACGAACCGGTGCTAAAGGGGAACCACGTGGCACGAGCCAGCTTCGGGGGCCGGGAGCCCTTTAGTACCGGTTGGTAACACCAACCGGTACTAAATGGTTGTGGGTTTTTGTTTTATTTTGTATTTTTCAATTAAATTTGTGTTATCAATTTAATTTAGGATTGTTTTACGTTATAATGAGTTGTAGTCGTCATCATCATCATCGCATATTAATAAATAAATAAACTCTAGCTAGCTAAAAATCATCGTAGTCGTCTAATTACCACTATTTAATCATCATAGTCATTACCGCGCTAGCTATCTAATCATCATCAACGCTGGCTAGCTTAAAGAGGAAACATTCACTTTGTAACAGAAGCAAAGATATCATCAAGTTCAACATAATCCTCACCAAGATTGAAGTTCAGGACACGGACATGAGACAAGTACTAATTAAGAGCATGAACTAGTAGCTACTGATCCTGCTGCTCCCTCTCAGGTAGAATAGCATAGAACATGTATAGCTCTCCTGATTCATCATACTGGAGCATGCAGATGAATCTGTCTCCTAATCTTGGGTTGCACTTCACCTTACTGCCCCCTAGTACTTCTCTGCGATCGTTAACAATTTTGCTCCAATCTTTCACTATTAAGCATTCTTCGCTTTCAAAAATCCTGAATGCACTCATGTGCAATGTAGGAAATCTTGGTCGTAAGCTAACCATTGACATGCGACCTTTTGTCTCGATCCACTGAGGCACAACTGTCATCGGAAGTCCCTGTTGAACAACATCGTATAGTAATTAATATACTAAGCAATGAAAGTTTAGCTTCAAAAATAATGTATGCAAAAGATGCACTAATTAAGGACAAATATTTAAAATCTTACCATCTTTTGATTATAGATGTGACCGTAGTTCAATACGATCACCATTGGTCGCACGTTTTGAGTACTAACATTTCTAAGTGTAGGAAAAAAATTTGTCTTGATAGTATTAAGATCCTCAAGCCATGAAACATAATGACTTATCTCCTCGCAGTTTAGTTGAGCCCCGGGGCAGTAGTAGGTCCTGTCTACCAAGCGCCGGACATGTTTGCTTGAACCGAAATAAGCTGACAATACAAATTAGTTGTCAACTATTTTTGAATAAACTATATGAAAGACATAAACATATGCATGCATGGTTGAGAAAAACTCACCAAATGGTAGAACTGGAGGCATTTGCACATCGACCCAGATGTCTATATTACCTTCAATATCATCTTCCGGACGAATATCAAAGGTGATAACCATATCAGGCTCAAATGCATAAGCCTTGCATAGTGCTTGCCAAGTTTTGCATTCAAAATGGGTGTATGTGTCTCCATTATATAATTTGACGTTGAAAGTATACCCATGCTCCATCTTCAAGTAAACTCTCTTTACCTCCATATCATCTATAGCACTAAAACCTATCTTATCCAAGACAAAAATTCTTGCACGGCTGGGGATGCGCTATAGTAGAATAGTGAAAATTTAAAATTATAAGTTGAAGCAAATGAAGCATAAGTTTTGCATTCAAATAATAATTGACAAAGTGACTTACTGTATCAACTTCGAATGTCTCATCCAGCTTGATGCTGAAGCGCCTACCATCAACAAGGAAATTTTGGTCGCACAGGCCGCGCTGGTCTTCAAAGTGTTCGCACAAAATAAAATCTTTTTCGTCGTCAGATGGCATTTCCTATGTTCATATAGGTGAAACATTAAACACCTATATCTAGCCAAATATATATTCATCTAACATTTGACATTAATATATCTAACTATATATTCAATTGACATTACTATATATTTAACTTTTCTATCTAATTCGTCTAACATTCGACATTAATCTAACATTTATATAAACTCAAAATATATAAAAAATTAAATAAACAGAAAAACTCATTAACAAATAATATTTTAATTAGATCATCAAATCTCAGATACCTAAATTTTTCTTACTAAAAATAAACTAGTTATATTAATTATTGAACTAGTTCAAATCGCATATACCTAAATTTTTCTTACTAAAAATAAACTAATTATATTAGTTATTGAACTAGTTCAAATCTCATATACCTAAATTTTTCTTACTAAAAATAAACTAGTTATATTAATTATTGAACTAGTTCAAATCTCATATACCTAAATTTTCTTACTAAAAATAAACTAGTTATATTAATTATTGAACTATTTCAAATCTCATATACCTAAATTTTCTTACTAAAAATAAACTAGTTATATTAATTATTGAACTATTTCAAATCTCATATACCTAAATTTTCTTACTAAAAATAAACTAGTTATATTAATTATTGAACTAGTTCAAATCTCATATACCTAAATTTTCTTACTAAAAATAAACTAGTTATATTAATTATTGAACTAGTTCTAATCTCTAGTTCAACAATTTTTCTATCTAGCTAATTCATCTAACATTCGACATTAATCTAACATTAATCTAACATTCGATCATCTAATTAACTAAAAACAGAAAATAAGAAAAAAATGTGTGTGTATGTGTGTATACGTATATGTGTGTACGTATGTGTGTATGTGTGTGTATGCGTGTCTGGTATATGCATGTGTGTGTGCATGCGCGCCGCCCCGTACGTACGAGCGGGGGCACCGGCGTACGGGGCGGGGGCGGCAGCGTACGGGACGGGGGCGCCGGCGTTCGGGGCGGCGGTGGGGATGGACGGTGGCGCGCGGTGTTCGGGGCGGACGGCGCGCGGCGCGGCTGCCGGGTACGCGCGAGGAGAGAGCGAGATACGTACGGACGGCGGCGCGGGACGACGACGGGACCGCGTCGCGGGACGACGACGGACGGCGGCGCGCGGCGTTTGGGGCGGCGGCGGGGACGACGACGACGACGACGGTCGACGGGCGGCGACGACGGGAGCGGCGCGCGAGTGGTTGACGAAAGAAGTGGGGAGATGTAACTGAAATTTCATAAGTGCTGTATATATAGGGTGAGCCTTTAGTACCGGTTGGAGCCACCAACCAGTACTAAAGGCCTACTTTGGCCAGGCAAAGAGGCGGGAAGAGCAGGCCTTTAGTACCGGTTGGAGCCACCAACCGGTAGTAAAGGCCTTGCGCTGCCACCCCAAAGTTTAGTCCCACCTCGCCCGGCGAAGGGCAGCCGCACTGGTTTATAAACCCAACCGCGGCTACGTTTTCGAACTCCTCTATATAGCAGGCTTCTGGGCCTAATTAATTAGGGCACGCTGCCCTGTGGGTCTGCTGGCCCTCTTGGGGCTGCATTTGCACACCTTAGGTCTGGTAGACCCACAGGGCAGTGTGCCAACAAATTTCCTATATAGTTTTTTCTTTTCTGCATTACTTATTTTCTTTTATTTATTTTTGAGTAGTTTTTATATAGTTTTTTCTTTTCTGCATTATTTATTTTCTTCTATTTATTTTTGAGTAATTTTTTTGTATGGTTTTTTTATTTTCTGCATTATTTATTTTTGTATAGTTCGAAACCCTGATACTCGGAAAGAGTTTGTCCAATTTGTACACGAAGTGCGTCCAGTTTTTGCCGTGACCCTCTCTACTCTTTCGCGCATGCTATGCGGGTGATATGATGATACCATGCCAAGTTTCAACATTTTCAGGATTCATTTTGTAGTGATTTTCAATTTCACGGTCATTTACCTCTCTAAACAATTAGGTAAATGACCGAAAAACAACAAAAGATGTCAGAACATGTTCAAAATTGATGACGCCGCTTTAAATGCTACATACTGAACACAAAAGAAGTCCGGAGTTTAAATAAGTTATTAAAAATAAAAAAGAGGTGCAATGCTGGTTAATTTGCTTCAAGCCATTCGGAATAGTGTAGACTGCACTGCACATAGCTCAGTGCAATCTATGCTATTCCGCAAGGCTTGAAGCTAATCAACATGTAGGTGAGCATTGCAACTCTTCGTCATTGTCTGTGCACTCACGGCTTATAAACCGCTCATACTGCCTCTCTCTTGGCGAAGATCACAAGATAGTTTGGTTAAATTGCATTACTTGTAAGTCCAGTTAACATGGATGCTTATGATGCAAGAGCAACAGCAAAAGTGAAAATTTGGCACAAATAGGTAGTTGTGTAACTAAAATAGGTAGTAGGAGAGATAGCTCTTATGTCACAAAAAAGAAGTTGTATCAAACATTTTATGTCAGATCTAGAACAAACCAATCGGTATCGCCATCATACAGCCCAACCGTGGCTCGTGATGCATATATATGCATATCAAATGCACGGTTGGACGTATGATGGCGAATCCGAATGATTTGTATTCAGTCGATGAACTGGTAGATGTATGCAGTCGATGAACTGGTAGATGTATGTAGTCGATGAACTGAAAGACTTATGCAGGGAAGGCGAGAGGTGGGCTAGCTATATATAGGGTCGTCTGGGTCACGAAGTGATTGTGGTAGTTTCAATCCGACGACTCACATGAGCTAGGAAGAAACACACCCTTGATCCAACGACTCGCAAGAGCTAGAAAGAAACACACGATCCGTGTGATTCTTCCTGATTGGTGGGATGCACATTAGTACCCACTCCGGACTCCGAAACCCTGATACTCGGAAAGAGTTTGTCCAGTTTGTACACGAAGTGCGTCCAGTTTTTGCCGTGACCCTCTCTACTCTTTCGCACATGCTATGGGAGTGATATGATGATACCATGCCAAGTTTCAACATTTTCAGGATTAATTTTGTAGTGATTTTCAATTTTACGGTCATTTAGCTCTCTAAACAATTAGGTAAATGACCGAAAAGCAACAAATGATGTCAGAACATGTTGGAAATTGATGACGTCGCTTTACATGCTGCATACTGAACACAAAAGAAGTCCGGAGTTTAAATAAGTTATTAAAAATAAAAAAGAGGTGCAATGCTGGTTAATTTGCTTCAAGCCATTCGGAATAGTGTAGATTGCACTGCACATAGCTCAGTGCAATCTATGCTATTCCGCAAGGCTTGAAGCTAATCAACATGTAGGTGAGCATTGCAACTCTTCATCATTGTCTGTGCACTCACGGCTTATAAACCGCTCATACTGCCTCTCTCTTGGCGAGGTGGGACTAAAAACAGCTTGCCATAACCTCATTAGTACCGGTTCGTGGTAAGAACCGGCACTAAATGGTGATGGTGGGGCCATAGCCTGACCGCAGGCTGATGCAGCCTCTTTAGTACCGGTTCGTGGCATGAACCGGTACTAAAGGTTCGCCACGAACCGGTACTATTGATCGCCGCCACGAACCGGCACTAACACATTAGTGCCGGCTCTAATTCAAACCGGCACTAATGTGCTTCATGTTTGACCCTTTCTCTACTAGTGATGGTAGGAGATCTACATATCCGTATCTCCAAGCTTGCCTTCCACGCCAAGGAAAGTCCCTTCCGGACACGGGACGAAGTCTTCAATCTTGTATCTTCGTAGTCCAGGAGTCCGGCTGAAGGTATAGTCCGGCCATCCGGACACCCCCTAATCCAGGACTCCCTCAGTAGCCCCTGAACCAGGCTTCAATGACGACGAGTCCGGCGCGCAGATTGTCTTCGGCATTGCAAGGCGGGTTCCTCCTCCAAGTACTTCATAGAAGATTTTGAACACAAAGATAGTGTCTGGCTCTGCAAATTAAGTTTCCACATATTGCCATAGAGAGAATAACATTTACACAAATCTAATCTACTAACGTATTCCGTAGTGTGACACACCACGGCCAAGCCTTTATCCGAGTCGTTTCATAATCCCACCTCAGCGCGTCATGCGCGAGGCGGTTTCCTTGCCACGTCTTGTTAAAGCAGAGATCATGTCCCCTTATTCCGGGATTCTCATCAATACGGGCGTGGGTAACCCAACCGCTTCTAGGACTCCTAGATTATAGGCAAGTCCAAACGGACACGGAGAGGACGCTTGATATTCACCCTCTTTATAAAGGGACAAGGCTTTTATTTTTCCCTCCCGTGCTCAATCGAATCCTTCCCCCACCTCAAGCTCAAGCGCCCAAAGTTCAGGTCAGGTGCTCCGAACCTTCAGTCATGTCCAGATCTAGCCTTCAAGGCCGATGGGTGCCTTCCTCCGTCACAGAAGAAGACATCAAAAAGTTGAGGGAGGCCAAATATCTGACCGCCAAGATTTGGCATCGGCTGCCTACCTGAGGGCAGGCCGTCCCTACCCCCGAACCCAACGAGAACATCGTGTTCGTCTCCCACTTCCTCCGAGGTATAGGCCTTGCTCTAGATCCTTTCGTCAGGGGTTTGATGTTTTATTACGGGCTAGACTTCCATGATCTAGCTCCGGACTCCTTTCTTCATATCACGACATTTATTGTCGTGTGCGAGGCCTTCCTCCGGGTTACCCCTCACTTTGGCCTATGGCTCAAGACCTTTGAAGTGAAGCCGAAGATGATCGAGGGGCAACATGCAGTGTGTGGAGGTGCCTCAATACGCAAGATGACGGGAGCTCCGTGGCCCAAAGGTTCCATCCCAGAGGTGTCTGAATTGTGGCAACAGGAGTGGTTCTACATCATGGCTCCTAGAAGCGCCAAGTGGGCGGCCGCCCCTGTTTTCCGCTCGGGCCCTCCACCACAACTGATGTCATGGATCAGCAGAGGTCTGAGTTGGGGTCCAGCCAAGGATGTACCTATACTGCAAATCCGCATTCGAGATCTCTTCAATGGAGATTTCAGTTTGGTTGCGGTAATACAAGTTATGCTGGTTCGTCAAGTCCAGCCTTGCAAACGCCGGCCTCTTCGCCTATGGGAGTTCAATCCTGAGGGACCGCGTGTCATTCAAAATTTTCTCGGCCTGACGCACGAGGAGATGTACAAGTCATTCTTCAGACCTCAGGTGGAGTGTTCGGAAATCACCGAGGACGTGGGCCTGAGTAGCAACCTCGCCGCCGAACAGGTAAGTCATCTTCCGGCCGAACATACTATCTCTCCTTTGCTACGAAGTTATTTCTGAGAGTTCGCCTTTTTGACCAGGACTGGCTAACAAAGGCGAAGTTGATTCGGTGTTCGGCCCCCCTCCCTGAGGGTTTGGAAAATCCGGTATTGGAAAAGATGCTCCAGACCGCACCTTGCCCGGAGCCCTTGAAGGAAGATACTATGGAGGATAATGCGGGTGGACGCGGGCCCCCAACGCTGCCCATTCTAGCCGAGGAAGCAAGCATCTCCATGAAGGAAGACGACCAGAAGAGGAAAAGGACTGCGCCCGGGGATTCGGAAGTCGAAGCTTCCAAACAGGAGAAGAAGTCTCCAACAGAGGGTCCTACCTTGGGGGGCGCCGTTGCCGCACAAAGTCCATGAGGGGATCAATTCTCCCGCGAGTTGTAAGTGACCCGAAATACTTTAATAGTACAGATATGCCATCTTTTTCTTCTGAGAAGATAACCACCGCATATATTTTTGTAGTTCGGGCCTTAGCCCCTCTCAAATGAGCTCGTCTTCGGGGGATCTTCTTCCAGAGATGATGGAGAGCGAAACGCCTCCTCCGGACTCCTCCGCTCCAGAAGCGAGCAACCCTGAAGTGTCATCGTGGAGGGCCTCTCCGAGTCCGGTGAGGCCAGAAGATAATCCCATTGACCCCCAAAGCTCCCAGTGCCCGGCTCACGAAGAGAGTAGACAAAAGAGTCCGGCACCGTCTAGTGTGCGATCGGATGTTCTGAGAGAGTTGGTGGGGCGAGCGGCCATCTCAGATGAACACCATGTGCTGATGAATACGGTGATGGAGAGAATATCGTCCGCCGAAAGCAGATTGCATGAAGCTTTTATGAGTCTACTAACAAGCTTTGAGGTACGTAAAAGAATGTATGATAGTCCTGCACATGCTAGGTGTGCCCTGTGTAGACAGTAGCCCCTGAGAATCTGGTTGTCGTTGGAAACGACGACGAACAGAGGATCATATTCCCAGGTAATAACCATACTGCCTCTATGTGCAGGTGACGGAAGCTCCGGTGGCTAGCCGGACTAGCGAATTTGCCCATTTAGAACGGCAGTTGGATGCGGCAGACGTCGACATCGAGCTTGTTAACAAAAGGCTTGACGAGGCACATGGTAAGTGTCATTATCTGGTAAAGGCCACATAGGAAGAGCAACATGATGCCAGTATCTTTAATATGTTGTGACTACAGATGGAGCTGCCACTGTTGAAGCCTTGCGGGCAGAACTTGCCCGAACCAAGGAACAAGCGAGGTTGGGTAATGCGACTGCTTTGAAGGCGGTCGAAGAGTTGCAAGCCGAGAAGGCCGCACATGGCGATAGCCGAGACAAGATGGCCATAGAATTAAAAGCCACCGCCGACCATTGCCGGGTTCTTGAAAAGGAAAACCATGCGAGGGCATCAGACCTTGAGAAGGCTGCTGCGACGAGGAAGGACCTCGGCTCTTCTATGAGGGCAAAGAAGGAGGAGCTGCGGGAAGCCGGGGATATTGTAGCTGGGAAATCCTTTATGTTGCGGAGGAAGTTGGGAGATCCATGGTATGCCCCTCTGGATCGGCTATGGAGTTCGGAGGATGTATATATGGATTTGGCAGCGAGCGCTGCGGATGCGGCCAAGTATTTCCAGGGTCAGACGGACCGTGAAGTAGACCAGCTGTTTTGGAGACAATTCCATTCTCCCGAGCGTCCGCTTTCATTGACTGACCAATTAGCCGAATGGGCCGAACTAAATAGGTTGTCCGGACTCTCCATGAAGTCTGTTGTGGATCAGCTATGGCCGGAATGGTCAAAACCGAACAGCTATTTCAGCTTGGTGCAGCAGTTCCTTGACGTGGTGCCGCGCATTGATGCGATGAAGAGGTCGGCGTGCATAGAGGGCGCACGGATGGCCTTTGCCCATGTTAAGGCATACTGGGCGGAGATGGATGCTACCAATGTTGCAGCGCGGGATTCGTCCATAGGTCGAAAGGCTGCTGAGCACTACTTTGAAGAAGTTCTTGAGGGTGCCCGTTTGATAGAGACCCAGTGCTCAAAAAATATTATGTTTGAGTGATATGTAATCTCATTGTAAGCGAAATGCTTTTATGAATTTTTATAAGGCTATTTTTATACTTTTGCCTGAAAGTAATATGATGCCTCCTGGGTGGCCGTTTATGTATACATGTGTATAACCTGAAAGATTGCAGTCATCGGCTTCAAACCCCACGCATATAATGCGGAGGTGCTCGCAAAAACACGCGTTCACACTTAACCCAACGTCTTGGTCCTATTAAGGAGGTGATAGCGGAGCGAGCGAGGCAACCGGACTATAATGCTTTAGCACTTTCACTTAGCCATAGGAGTTTGACAGTGGGGCTACTAGATAGCCCCTGGTGGCTCCGCACTCTCCCGATTCCGGGGTGCGTACATGCCTGGCCGGAAAACGGCCCTTCGTTAAGGCAGAGGAATTCTAACATTCCCGCAGGTCATCGAGTGGTTGACCAGTCTCGCGCTATATCATGACAGTCAGTTTTCGGCTTTCTCCACTGAGGTGCTCGGCCGGATGAACCAGGGCACAATTGTAGTAGTTCTCCTAGTGCTACCTTAGCCGGTAAAGCGGAACGTAAGCCACCAAAACGCAGGAGCCGGGCAAACCCAACATTTGACCAAAGACAATGATTCGGAGCTGGTGCATATAGGGCCTAACTCGCGACGCCGAACACTCCCTAAGGTATTCGGTCTTTGTGGTATAAACCGGGCCTAAATAGTGGCCTTTGTAAGAAGCCCCATGTGTCCAGGTACGTGCATTGTTCTGGCATGGCCACATGCCAAGACGTCAGCATCCTTCTCAACGGTGGATATGTATCAACAAGAGATAGTAAAAAAGGTTTACACAGGGTCTTAATCTAAAAAGAATCCTTGGAGCGGGTCCCTGCTGCACGTCTGCACCTGTGTCTCCATTGTGCCGTATCCTGGATGGGTGTAGCACGATGATCGTCTGTAGAAGAGAGGAAGTTAAGTGAAAAAGTTGTCATGCAAAAAGATAGAAATTGCCACTTGTCTGCATGCGTTGAGCCCCTTGTATTGACAAATAGGGGTGTGACCACTTATTCGGTATAAATAGCAGCGCCGGACTTGATTAGTTGTTTCTGAGGTCTTAACGACCTATTGGATGCTTTCGCTGGTCCGGACGCCTTTAATGTGCGGCTGCCAAGGCAGCCTCACTCTCTTCGGCACGCAGAGAGCGCTTGATATTTCCGTGCACTGTAATGATGCCACGTGGACCGGGCATCTTGAGTGTGAGGGAGGCGTAGTGTGGTATTGCGTTAAAGCGAGCGAAAGCTTCGCGTCCGAGCAGTGCTTGATAGCCACTTTGAAATGGAGCGATGTGGAAAGTTAAATGCTCATGACAGAAGTTATCGGGGTAGCCGAATATAACTTGTAGTAAGAGGGTGCCCGTACAACGAGCCCCTGGGCCTGGCGTTACTCCCTTAAAGGTAGTATTGCTATGGCGAATTTGTGTTGGGTCTAACCAAATCCCGCGGATTGTATCCTGATATATTAGGTTTAGGCTACTGCCGCCGTCCATCAAGACTCGTGTGAAGTGATATCCGCCAATTACTGGGTCTAGTACCAGGGCAGCCCATCCTGCGTGTCGGATACTTGCTGAGTAATCGCGATGGTCGAAAGTGATCGGTTGAGACGACCAGTGGCAGGACTTCGCGGTGACAAGCACTTGGGTATATTTTCCTGGGAGTGTCGCGTTGTTTTTTTTCCCTTGATCACGTGTAACACATTTACAGTTTTGACTTCTGGTGGAAATTTCTTTTGTTCCCCCGTTTCTTGCTTGGGGGGCTCGTCCTCGTCTTCACTTGGTGTATCCTCCCCCTTGTGAACGGCGTTGAGCTTGCCGGACTACTTGAAGACCCAACATTCTCTGTGGGTATGATTAGCGGGTTTACCAGGGGTACTATGGATCTGGCATACTTGGTCCAGAATTTTGTTGAGGCTGGACAGTTCATCCCTGGTGCCTTTAGGGGGCGGCTTTTGACCTGGTTGAGAGCTTTTGAATTCGGCATTTACTGTTGTGCCCTTCGTGTTGTCTTCTTTAATCCGGCGTTGTTATTGATGCTGCACCGTGATTTCCCGTTTCCATCTCTAACTTCAGATGTAGTGGGGTCGCTGGTGCTGCATCTGCCTAGCCAGCTGTCCTCACCCGTGCAAAAGTGGGTCATGAGGTTTGTTAATGCGGCCATGGTTCTCGGTTTATTTTGGCCGAGGTGTCTGGCGAGCCATTCATCACGGACGCTATGCTTGAAAGCTGCCAAGGCTTCGGCGTCCGGACAGTCAACAATCTGGTTCTTTTTAGTAAGAAACCTGTTCCAAAGCTTTCGGGCTGACTCTCCGGGCTGTTGAGTTATATGACTCAAATCATCCGCATCCGGAGGTCGGACATAAGTCCCTTGAAAATTTGCCCGAAAGGCGTCTTCGAGCTCTTCCCAACTTCCAATGGAGCTTTCGGGGAGGCCTTTGAGCCAGTGACGATCTGGCCCTTTGAACTTGATGGGTAAGTACTTGATGGCGTGGAGATCATCTCCTCGAGCCATATGGATGTGAAGGATGTAGTCCTCAATCCATACCCCAGGGTCTGTTGTTCCGTCGTATGCCTCTATATTTACGGGCTTGAATCCCTCTGGAAATTCATGATCCAGCACCTCATCGGTGAAACATAGGGGGTGTGCGGCACCCCTGTAACTGGGTGTACCGCGTTGTTCGGATGTTTGTTGTGTTGCATTGTATGCTGGGGCGCGCTTGCGTGGTCCATAGATGGATCTTGTTGCGTCGTCCTTTGGGTGCGAGCCCTCGCATGGGTCGCGTATTGTATTGTGAGCGGCGTTGTATGCCGCTCTGTGTTGGTAGAGGGGTCGTCTATCCGACCAGGTGGCTGCTTTGATATTTGGTTGTGGGGGGTCTGAGGCCTCCTCATCGAATTCGGGTAGCAGCTTCCGCTTTGGGTAGCTCTTGGAGGGGCGATTGTCGCCGTACCTCGCTGCTGTGTTGAGTATTTTGCTCCATCTGATGTGGAGTGTGTCTTGCACAGCCTTGAGCCTTTGCTTCTGCTTTTTCAGACTCCTCGCGGTGGCAACAAGCCTTTTACGGGCAGTCTGCTGATCCGGGTGCCTTTCCGGCGTTACATCGTCCGGACCATTATCCTTGATAGGATTTGTTTGTTCGGTTTGATTATCCGGATTGCCGTTGTTCGACAGCGTCGCCCTGCTCCAGCGCTGGGTCTGTGTGATCGCTATTTCTGTCGAGGCGGGATTTGGGGCGGCGCTTGCATCGCTGCTTTGACTGCTTTTCAAGGGAACAAGCCTTCGGTGCGTCCTTCCGCTCCTCGTCGTCATCTTTTGGTGCGTCCACCATGTATATGTCATATGATGAGGTGGCGTTCCAGGGCTTGATAGGCGATGGTTCTTCATCGTCTCCTTCATTGGCGTCCATACCGTCGATGTCTTCGGAGTCGAAGTCGAGCATGTCGGTTAAGTCGTCGACAGTGGCTACAAAGTGGGTGGTGGGTGGGCTTTGAATTTCTTCGTCGTTCGAATCCCAACCTTGCTGACCGTAGTCCGGCCAGGGCTCTCCTGATAAAGAGAGAGACTTCAGTGTCTTCAGAATATCGCTGAAAGGCGAGTGCTGAAATATGTCCGCGGCAGTAAACTCCGTGATTGGCGCCCAATCGAATTCGATCGGCAGGGGCGCGGAGGGTTTGGAGTCAGGAGAGGAGTCTGGCTCCTTGGAGTCACGAGTCTCGCAGAGAGAGGGGCTGGTGTTCGGCTCGATCATCGTTGGGATTGCAGCCCCCGAGGCGGCGTCCAACCACCCATCCTTGATCGGCGCAGTTGGCTCCGAATTAAGGGTCGAAGCTGATGCGGGTGCGGCCTCCAGGGCACTGTTTGGCGTCAGAGCTAGATCATGCTCGTCGTGACAGTGCGGCGCGCTCGGCAGTGGCTCGAATCCGTCGAAGATCAAGTCCCCGCGGATGTCAGCCGTGTAGTTTAAGCTTCCAAATCTAACCTGACGGCCAGGGGCATAGCTTTCGATCTGCTCCAGATGGCCAAGTGAATTGGCCCGTAGTGCGAAGCCGCCGAAGATGAAGATATGTCCAGGGAGGAAGGTCTCACCCTGGACTACATCGCCATTGATGATCGGAGGAGCCAACAAGCCTGACGGTGACGACACAGATGAACTCTCAATGAAAGCACCAATGTCGGTGTCAAAACCGGCGGATCTCAGGTAGGGGGTCCCGAACTGTGCGTCTAGGACGGATGGTAACAGGAGGCAAGGGACACGAAGTTTTACCCAGGTTCGGGCCCTCTCGATGGAGGTAAAACCCTACGTCCTGCTTGATTAATATTGATGATATGGGTAGTACAAGAGTAGATCTACCACGAGATCAGAGAGGCTAAACCCTAGAAGCTAGCCTATGGTATGATTGTTGTTGTGTACGTTGTCCTACGGACTAAAACCCTCTGGTTTATATAGACACCGGAGAGGGTTAGGTTTACACAAAGTCGGTTACAATGGTAGGAGATCTACATATCCATATCGCCAAGCCTGCCTTCCACGCCAAGTAAAGTCCCTTCCGGACATGGGACGAAGTCTTCAATCTTGTATCTTCATAGTCCAGGAGTCCGGTTGAAGGTATAGTCCGGCCATCCGGACACCCCCTAATCCAGGACTCCCTCACCCTCCTCCGACAGCAAAGTCAGCTAGAGCATCCTCACCGGCCAACCCAATCACGCTGAGATCGACATGGCTTCGCCAAAGAGGTTGTACACTTGTTGCATCTCTTTTTTACTCTACATGTTATATATATTGTCCACTGAGCACACGGATTTGCTCCTTTAGTGTCTCCTTGAAAGAAAAAACGTAGGAATTTTAATTTTCACTTGTCCTCCTTTTCAAATTCCTATTCATGAAGCACAAGACTAAGAGATAGTAGCATAATAGCATTATAACCGTACATTTTCTTGTGGTTTGACTTAATCTCACCATGCTTCTTTGCGTCATGTGATCTTCCAAGTGTTGTGAATCAAACAACCAGATTGGCAGAAATCCTGTGTTTTTAAATTCTCTGTTTTGCACGTGCATTCCTATCCTATTCCTGTCTATTTCCTATCCCTGCATTGTTGGAATCCTCCAATTCAAACGAGCCCTTATAGAATTACTTCTCTTTTAGATAATTGTCAAAGAAAACCTTGCATGGTTTGTCCCGCTCCTGCTGCGCCGTCGTCCACCCCAGCTCAGCTGCTCCAATGACAGAAGGGTCCAGCACAGCAGGGATCCAGCCTCCAGACTGTCTTTCGCCGCCTCAGATCATCTTCCCCGCCGCTGGCAGCCATGAAAACTACATTACCATCATCAACCGAGCAGATGACCTCGAGGACTACATGGGTCCGCAAGAGAGGTCGCACTCTTTCGTGTCTGCTTACGTTATGCATCGCTTAATATTACATGCTACTTTATCGTCCTGTTCACCGATTAGACTCTGAGTCAGCTCCAAACTAATGGTGAAACTTGAGTTTTTAAATGGTTGTGGGGTACATATCGGGGCCGCTATCAATAGTATCTATCTATTATCTGGTTAATCTCCGGTGTCTACTATGAGTTTCATGTTGGGTGGGAAACAAACAGTAAAGAAACCATTATCTGTATTTTTTAACTGAAGCCATTATCTGCCTGCTATTATTAGTTTTGGGTCTATCCACAGGTTGCTACCATCACTCTGGATTTCTGCATGCACTCCTTACATAATCTCACTATGTTTTATTCCTATGCATGACAGTTATTGTAAACAATGGAACTGAACATGTAGAGAAAAAGAGACGAGCCTTGCGTGGCAATAAAATTTCATGCAGACGTCGCTCCATGGTAGGTGCAAAGGCAGCCCCCCTCCACGCATTTCGGATTTTAATCGAGAGGAAGATATCTGTTCTAAGGGGGATTCAGAAGGAGAAGACAACTCCTATTTACCCCCTGAGGTCTTCGCTCTAACTTGGCATGCTGATGTTGGTTATATCATGCATATGGTGTCTTGCATTGCTTACTTTATACATCAAACATGTCATCTGCTTAGTTTAGACATCCTTTGTGCGAATGCCATATGTTTAGTTTATTCATCGTTTATGTGAATTATGCAACGCCATCTTGTTTAGCCAAGCATTATATATGTGAATTTTGCAATGCCATCCTGCTTAGCCAGTCATCTTATATGTAAATTATATCAGGCCATCCTTTTTTTCGTTACATACTACATTTGTCAACAATGTTAGTACATTCAACTGCTCTTCGTGTGCATCAGCCATTTGACACGGTGATGGCAAATTCTGGAGTGAAAATAAGGTCTTCAGAGCAGACTATGCTATCTGACGAAGCGCATATCTCGCTGGTTACGGATAGCTCCTCAGAGGAGGATTCAGAGACAGATGACCAGTCCTATTCCCCCCTCCCCCCGAGGTGTATGCTCTAACCTGGCAGGGTTATGTTGCTCATATCGTGCGTATGGTGTCTCGCATTGCTATGTCATTTGATTAGTTTAGACATGCTTTGTGTGAATGCCACCTGTTCAGTGTCTAATTACCATATATATGAATTATGCATTGCCATCTTGTTGCAAGACAATATATATGTGAATTATACAATTCTATCTTGTTGCAAAGGCATTATATATGTGAATTATGCAATGCCATGCTGTTTAGCCAATCATCATGTATGTGAATTATATCATGCTATCATTTTTTTGTATTACATGTTCCATTTGTCGACGACATTTGTATATTCAACTACTCTTCCTGTGCATCAGCCATTTGAAGCGGTGATGGAAGTATCTAGAGTGAAAACAAGGTATTCAGAGCAAACAATGCTACCTGCTGAAGCAGACATCTTGCTGGTTACAGAGAGCTCCTTAGTGGAGGATTCAGAGACTGATGACCAGTCCTATTTCCCTCCTGAGGTCTATGCTCAAACTTGGCATGGTTATATTACCCATGTCGTGCATGTTGTCTTGCATTGCTTAGTTTTTACATCATATATGGATTGCCATCTGCTTACTTGCTTACTATATAAATCATATATTTGAGTTATATCATGACATCATGTTTACATAGTACATACGCATCATCTATCTGAATTATGGCATGGCAACCCATTTAATAAAGACATCATATAGTTATATCATCTCATCCTGTTTAGTGTTTACAGTCATCATATTTTGAATTATGGCATTCTATCCGTGAATGTATGTGAATTATGGCATGCCAACCTATTTAATAAACACATTATATAGTTATGTCATGTCATCCTGTTTACATAGTCTCATATTTTGAACTATGTCTTTCCATCTTTTTTAGTTAGCCATCATAATGTGAAATTGTGTCATGCTATCCTGTTTAGTTAGCCATCATATATGTGAAATTGTGTCATGTTATCCTGTTTGGTTAGACAACATAAATATGAATTATTTCATGCCCTCTTTTATTCCCCAGTATCGATTGCACCTGTCTATCATATAATGTCTATACTTTCAATTACTTTTCTTGTTTACCAGCCATTTGAATTGGAGAGCGTGATGGCAGTATCTAAGGGAGTAACAACACGGTCTTCAGAAATGATAGTGCTACTAGTTGATGCAGATAGAACCACGGTTGTACTTGCCCAAGGACCAGATCCACCACACATAACCCAGACTCTCGCAGATTGTACCCCTACCCAGTTGGACAGAGAACCAGCTACACCCCTTCTAACCCCAACCCCGGAAGATAGTAACCCAGTTCCAGTTGACACAGCACCGTCTCCACCAGAGAGCACCCAAACACGAGCAGTTAGTAAGGGAACTGCAGTGCCCAAAGCACGAGGACCACCACTCCGAATCCCAACTCAACGCTTAAATGAGAAGAAGATTTGTTCTCAGGCCAGGTTCTGTAGCTATGGTTCATAATCCTTTGCTCTTGCATTACTGTATTTACTCATACCAACTATTTTCAAATTTGAAGGATGGAATTGTAACTCCAATGGCGCAACAGGTATGTTTTAAACCTGTTTCTTTAACTGGTTTGCTGTTGTAACCTGCTCTATGTTGATTTCAGTTTCAATTGAATAAACAGTTATGTTCTCATGTCATGCACATTACAAGTGTTGTTATTGCTCTATAGTTACCCACACTTATATTCTGTCTATTCTGCTTTGTCTTGAACAAATATTATTTGAACTGTGTCTCTATCTTGATTTGGCAACAAAAACTAGAATGATATAGACCATAAAGTGACCATGGTACATACATATATGTTTGTTTCATGATGTTATCCTGTCCACTTTACTACTGAACTCATTTACCAAAATGAGTTTCATATACAATATGGTAAACATGTGATGTGTCTGCTTGTTTCTCTTTTAGAATGCGGACAAAATATTGGAGAATAGTACCGCGTTATCCAATGGTAAAGGAAGTAATGCAGATAAGGTTCAAGATAGTGAGACATCCCTGTTGGTGTCCAAGAAAGCTGATAAAAACTATCTTGACGATAGTGAGGGAACCAAAAGTCCTGTCTTGATGTAGTGTTCGAGTTACTGGCTACTACTGCTGGCACAAGCTCTTCGAACTCGCTGCCTAAATCAGTTCGTCTTCTTGAGTCTCAACTTCAAGTTGAAAGACGTCGATCAGATGTGCTGCGACAGGAAGCTGAAGGACTGAGGAAGTCCCTGCAGAATTCAGATGCATATTTTTTGGTGCAACAGCAAGCGCTGGAGGATTTAAGCGCCAAACAAGAGAAAGTTAATAAGCTTGCTAAGCATCTTGCCAGCATTATGGATACCCAGGATATTGTTTCTTGAGATCTTCTGAAGTGGTTTCAGTTCTAGATTTGTTTTGCTGCGGCGTTTATTTGTGTTGGTCGCCAACTTTGACAACCCGTGTATATGATATGCTGCTTTGTTCCCTATATTTGCACTGGTGGCGAACTTTGATGCCCAGTGGATGTAATATGTGTAATAGCCATGATAGCCTAGCGTTAGTTGCTTGCTTATTTATTTCCTTGTTGTCTTGTTTATTTGTTTGCTTGTAGTCATTGCAGTTCTTTCTCCACGGTTAGCTAGTGGCTGCAATAACCTATTTTTTAAAGCTAGGCCACAATAACCATGGGCTAATATTTACTGTAGTGACACTGGGCCTCCTACTGGCCGTAGAAACAGTGGGCCTTCTACAGGCCATAGAAACAATGGGCCTTCTGCGGGCCGTATCATCAATGGGCCTTATACGGGCCGTATGATCGATTGGCCAAACATGGGCCAAACAAACTGGATTACGGTCGTAAACGGGCTAGAGTTGGAATCGTCCGTTCATGGGCCGACCATAACGGGCCATCGTTAATAGGCCGTATTTGATGATGCTATGAAAACGGCCCAATGTATTAACGGACCACAATCGGGCCGACTGTAACCACGGGCTGAATTTGGCCCACAAGCAGAAAATGACAATAACGGGCCGTAAGTAAACGAATGCTGGAAATGAGCCTAAGAATAAATGGGCTCTGAGAAGGCCGAAAGATAACATGGGCCGAAAACGGTCCACCGAAATAATGGGCCGTTAATGGGTATAAAGTGATACACTGTTCATTACGGGCCAGTTTCACCACGGGCCGTTAATGGGTGTAAAGTGATACACTGTTCATTACGGGCCAGTATCACCACGGGCCGTTAATAGGCCAAGAGTTACATAGGGCCTCATATGGGCCGAAAGACGTCATGGGCCATACATGCGCTAGAAGTGAAAACGGGCTGGAATCATATTGGATGGCCCTGATGACGCTACTGGGCCTAATTCGGATAGGGCGTAACAGGCCTTGGGTTAGCGGGCTGTAAATGGGCTATATGCGAACAGGCCGTTAACAGGCTTTCCATGGGCCGGCCCGCCACCTTTTGACCAAGTCAAATGGGCCGGCCTTTTCACAGGAATGGGCCTCTGTTGGGCCGTGCCACGTGTCGACGTATCATAGGCACCTTTTGTCCAATGAGTAGATGACATCTCTCCCAACGATGAGCCGACACGTGTTTCCTCCAGCCAATGATGATTTTACACGTGGAAAATCCCCATTGGTCGGGGCTGTTAACGGGTTATCGGATCCAAAAGCCGACCCGATAGCTTAACGGCGTCGCGTTACGGTGGATGCCATGTGTCGGTCACCCTTGACGAAAGCACTTCTGTGACGCGTGATTTATCATCATGGAAGTGGATACTTCCGTGATGATAATTTTGGTAATGTCATGGAACACTTCTACGACAGCACAGGTATGACTATCTTGATTCTGTCATAAAATCGTCATGGATGTACATGCACGACAAAAAACGCGACCTACTGTGACAAACACGTATCATCACGGAAGTGTATTTTTTGTAGTGATGATTTCAGTCTTTGCTTTTTAGTTTACCACAATCATCCTTGCTGTACACACCTTTTGAGAGAGCCATACATGATTTGGAATTTGTTAGTGTAAGTGCATCTAGTGCCATCCCTAGTTGGTTTTGGAGTATTGACGACAAACCTAGTTGAGGGACTAATGTGTTTGTGAGAATTGCAGGAAAACACAGGTAGAAGTCCCTCATTGATTCGGTTTTACTACCAGAGATGAACCCTAAAAATGTATGAAGACATTGAAGACAAAGGTGGTATATGAAGATATGCATATTGAAGACTATGACAAAAGAAGACACGTTATGAAGCCTATGGATCTCTAAGACTTAGATCTTTCGTAGTTCTTTTTATTTTGTGTTGAGTCATAGGAACCACCGTACTGTTAAGTGGGGTCCAGGAGAACCAGTCAGAATGACTGAAGTGATGCCTAAATCAAAAACCTATGTCTTCGAGTGAAGACAATGAGAGCGAATCTTGTCCAGAGCCGGACAAGTCAGCTTTGCTTGTAGCCTAAGTAAAGTTTCCATGAGAGTTTGAAATCTGACCGTTGAGACACGCGTCAGCTCCTTAGTGACCCAGGGTCATTTCGGACAAATCAGGTCAGGTTGCCAAGTGGCTATAAATAGCCCACCCCCACAACCATAAACGGGTGGCTGCTCAGATTTCAGTGCACGGCTTTTGTCGTTTGAGAGCAACTCACCTCGAAGCCTTTGAGAGAAAATTCCTAGTGAGGAGAAAAGCCCTAACCACCCAGAGCCAGAGTAAATTGGGCATCACTTAAGTCTTCTTGTCTGTGTGATCTGAAGACTTATTACACTTGAGGACTGTGAATCCTCCAGACGGTTAGGCGTCGTGTTCAGAGCATCCAAGAGACATTGTGGATTGCCAGTGAACGAAGTCTGTGAAGGTTTGGGAGTCTACCTTGAAGACTTACCAGAGTGATTGGGCGAGGACTAAGTGACCTTAGCTCAAGGAGAATACGGTGAGGACTTGGTGTCCTGAACTATGTGTTCAGGACTGGGTGTCCGGGACTGTGTATCCTAAGGTTTAAATACCTAGCCGCTCCAACCAGACGTACAGTTGTCACAGCAATTGGAACTGGTCCAACATATCATTGTCTTCAACGAGTCACTGGTCTCATCTTCACTTCCTCTTCTTACTGTCACACATTGTGAAGCCATTGCATGCTTGCTTTATCTTTAGTCTTCACAACGTGAATGTATGAACTGTTTGGCTTCATAACTTCTTCTTACCTGATCCTTATTACACTGCAGTTGTTTGTCATTGTGCTTTCACTCTATTGAATACATGACCATGGCTGGCCTAGTGTAATCTAACTTCCGCTGCATAGTAATAGGCATAATCTTCGCTGTTTGTCTTCATAACTCTCACGTTTTGAAGACTTTCGTAAAAATTGCCTATTCACCCCCCCCTCTAGTCGATATAATGCACTTTCAATTGGTATCAGAGCAAGGTGCTCCCTTGTTCTGTGTGATTCGGTTTAACCACCTGGAGTTTTAGCTATGTCGACTGCAGGGATAATCAAAGTCTCCGCTGCGTGCCCCGTCTTTGATGGAACTGAATATCCCTACTGGAAGAATAAGATGCGCATGCATCTTGAAGCCATTGACGTCGACCTATGGTATGTCGTCGAGAACGGCGTTCCCAAGGCTGGAGAAGGTGTCACTGCTGCTGATGTCAAGAAGTTCACTCAACTGGACTCTACTGCCAAAAATATCATCTGTGGTCATCTGACAAAAGGACAGTATGGCCGTGTGAGTGCCTTGAAGACATCCAAGCTGGTCTGGGACTGGCTCTCCAAGGTCAATGAAGGTGTCTCAACCCAGAGAGATCAAAGAATCAGTGTTCTTCGCAACCTCTTCAACCGCTTCAAGCGAAATGACAATGAGAATGTCCAGCACACATTTGACCGACTCACTGACATCACAAATGAGCTTCAAGCCCTCGGCGCCACTAAGATCACCAAACATGAAATCGTCAAGACGCTGCTGAGATCACTTGATAGTTCGTTTGACATCCTGGCCTGATGATTCAAGAACGTCCTGATTTCAAGACACTCGATCCGTCTGACATACTTGAGAGGCTTAACACACATGAGTTTCAGCTTTCTGAGAAAAGAGATATCTACGGTCCAAACTATGGGCGAACTCGTGCCTTGAAGGCAAAAGCTGTCTCCTCATCTGAAGAAGAATCTGACTGCAGTTCTGATGATCCTGAAGACATTGGAAGAGAACTTGCAATGCTAGTGAAGAAGTTCCAAAAATTCACCAAGAAGAAATGCTTCAGAAAATCTTCACGATCAAGCTCAAGGAATGATGAAGCTTCTGCTCATGACTACAAGAAGAAAACATGTCACAAGTGCAAGAAAACTGGACACTTCATCTCTGAGTGTCCACAGTGGGACAATGAGAACAGAAGGAAGAAGAAGAGCAAGGAATATGATTCTGATGACAAGAAGAAGAAGAAATACTCAAAGTCTTCTTCCAAGTCTTCATCACACAAGAAGAGCTCATCTGGCAAGGCACGTGCATTTGTTGGAAAGGAGATGGATTCAGAGGAGGAGTCCGCATCTGAGGAGGCAGAGGTGGAGTCTGAGGAGGAGTCTGATTCTGGCATTGCGAGTCTGGCTACAGCATACGTCGCCAAGTCCATCTTCAACACTGAAGACAATGACTGCATCACCGACACCGATGCAAATGACAAGAATGACTCCACTCCTACCTACTGCTTCATGGCACGCGGTGCCAAGGTAAACACACGCACTACTCGCTATCAAACATCTAGTGACGATGACTCTGACTGTGATTCAAAACCCAGCTACAAAAGACTTGCTAAAATTGCAACTGAACAACAGAAAGCTATGGAACATATTCAAAAACTGTTAGACAGAAGCGATGATCTGTTGGGTGCTGAAATGACTCGATCTGAATCCTTAATTGAAGACATAAAAAACCTTCACGTTAAGTATCAGGAACTTGAAGATCGTCTTGATACTCTCTCAACAACTCATGATAAGCTTTCCTATGATTATCTTCAAAGGAAGCAAGAACTTGAGAAATTGAGAGCGGCTCATGAAGATCTTCAAAAGGAAAACGAGTCACTTCGCTCCGAACAGATCAGTCCCGCTCAGGAAGGATTTGAACCACCATGTCTTAAATGCAACGAGCGTGATAATGCTACTTCTGTTGCTGAATGTTCCACTGCTACTGCTGTTGTAATATCTTCAACTGTTGATGTGGTAACTAACCCCTCTGCTGAGGATACCACTGCTATTGCTGATGAGAATGCTAGGGTGAAGACATTGCTTGAAACAGGGATGTACAAAAGTATTAAAGGACATCAGACATTATGTGATGTCCTCAAGAAGCAGATTCTGAACCGAAACCCCAGGAAAGAGGGTGTTGGATTTGTGAGGAAAATAAATGCAGATGGCTCTTACTGGAAACCTGAGCAGTACCCCAAAACCACATGGGTTGCTGCAAAGGAACTTTCAGCAGATTCATCCAACTTATCTGGCTTCACTTGTGCTAACCCCATTATCATTGATGAATCCTTTGATGCAAACTATAAACTGTTTAAGAATCAGAATGGTGAAGTGTTTGCCAGGTACATTGGTACTAACTACAGGAATGGACCGCCTATGAAGAAGATCTGGGTTCCGAAAAAGTGTCTGGAAAATCTTCCTGTGAATGTCTTCATGACACATCACTTAAAAAGGACAAACCTCAGACCAAAGGCTTCATATGGTCCAAAGGCTTCATACAAACAGAGGACTCACCTGAGTCACACTAACGCAAATGTTTTGCAGGGAAACCATACTCAGGCATATGAATATGAGAGCGGTTCTTCGAATCGTCATGTTCATATGACCAAAAATTATTCTGCTTATTCCTATGAGTATTATTGTCCACCTGCTAGACTGTTTGCTAAGGCTTCAAAGCCAAAATTCTCAGATGTTGCACTTAGACTTATTGCTTCTAAGTCACCCTTGAAGATGTGGGTGGTTAAGAAAGCTTAACTCTCTTTTGCAGGGAAAGGTCTCCAGCAGAAAAACAAAATCTTCTGATGCTATTGCTGGGGACCTTAAAAATCTTGTAGCGCGCAAGATAAAATGCCCGAATGGCATCATTATGTACTTCGTTCCTGAATCGCATGCTACTCTCCCTATTAGTCCTAATCTGGATCTAAGTTTTCATAACCCACTGGTTCGTCAAATTTTTATGCTTCACAATTCTCTTCGTGAAGCCTATCCCCCTAACTGCACTGTAGGGTACGACACCAGCGACTTCAAAGTCTTCAGAATGGATTATTGACAGTGGGTGTACAAATCACATGACTGGCAAAAGAAGCCTTCTTATGGACTCAACATTACGTCCATCCGACAAGAGCCACATCACATTTGCTGACACTGGTAAAAGTAAGGTATTGGGTCTAGGTAGAGTTGCAATCTCAAAGGATCAACACATGGATAAAGTCATGCTTGTTGAATCCCTTGGCTTCAACTTAATGTCTGTCTCAATGCTTTGCGATTTGAATATGATCATAATGTTTGGAAAATATCGTTGCCTGGTACTAATGGAATCTGACAAATCTCTAGTGTTTGAAGGGTATCGGAAAGGTGATTTGTACGTGGTAGATTTCTCAGCAGGACCACAACTTGTAGTATGTCTTCTTGCTAAAGCTTCAGAATGCTGGCTTTGGCATCGGAGGCTTGGGCATGCTGGCATGAGGAACCTCCACACCCTTGCGAAGAAGAAGCATGTCATAGGCATCGAGGGTGTCAAGTTCAAGAAAGATCACTTATGCGGTGCCTCTGAAGCAGGGAAGATGACAAGGGCAAAACATCCTTCGAAGACAATCATGACTACTACACAACCCTTCGAACTGCTCCACATGGATCTTTTCGGTCCCACTCACTACTCAACTTTTACTACTTCTGCTTGCCTCTATGGCTTTGTCATTGTTGATGATTATTCTAGATATACTTGGGTGCACATAATCCTTTACAAGACTGAAGTGCAGGATGTCTTCAGACGCTTCGCCAATGAGTGATGAACAATTTTGGCGCCAAAATAAAGCACATCAGAAGTGACAATGGCACTGAATTCAAGAACACTGGCCTTGATACATATCTTGATACCTTGGACATCACACATGAATTCTCAGCTCCGTACACGCCACAACAGAATGGCGTCGTCGAACGCAAGAAAAGAACACTCATTGAGATGGCCAGAACAATGCTAGATGAATACAAGACTCCAAGAAAATTCTGGACTGAAGCCATTGATACTGCATGCCATACAATCAATTGTGTTTATCTTCACAAGCTTATGAACAAAACATCGTATGAACTCCTAACTGGCAAGAAGCCAAATTTCATTTACTTCAGAGTATTTGGAGCAAGGTGCTGGATCAAGGATCCACACCACACCTCAAAGTTTGCACCAAAAGCACATGAGGGCTTTATGCTTGGATATGGAAAGGATTCACACTCCTACAGAGTCTTCAATATCTTCCATTACAAAGTGGTTGAAACAATGGATGTGCGGTTTGAGGAGACAAATGGTTCACAAAGAGAGCAACTGCCAAATGTGTTAGATGAAGTTCCAGCTAGTGAATCAATCAAGCTTATGGGAACTGGAGAGATTATACCTTATGAAGCTCATCCTGAAGAAGAACTTATCATCTCAGCACCTGATCAACATGAAGACAATGCTCAACCTGAAGACATTCCTCCCAACAACAACGCAGATCAGCAAGAGCAAAGTCTTCGCCCTGTACATCCTCGTGTTGCAAATGAAGTGCAGATTGACAGAATAATTGACAGCATCAATGCACCTGGTCCACTCACTCGTTCAAAGGCAACTCAGCTAGCAAACTTCTGTGGGCACTTCGCATTCGTATCAATATCAGAACCCAAGAAAGTTGAAGAAGCCTTCATGGAACCTGAATGGATTCAAGCTATGCAAGAAGAGCTTCAATAGTTTGAGCTGAATAATGTATGGGAACTGGTTAAGCGTCCTGATCCACGGAAGCACAACATAATAGGCACCAGATGGATATATCGCAACAAGCAAGATGAGCATGGTCAAGTTGTCAGAAACAAAGCTCGTCTCGTTGCTCAAGGATATACTCAAGTGGAGGGCATTGACTTCGATGAAACATTTGCTCCTGTGGCTAGGCTTGAAGCCATACGCATACTGCTGGCCTATGCAAATCATCATAACATACTTCTATATCAAATGGACGTGAAAAGTGCCTTTCTCAATGGCAAGATTTAAGAGGAAGTGTATGTTGCACAACCGCCTGGCTTTGAAAATCCAAAACATCCTGACATGGTATACAAGCTCGACAAGGCACTGTATGGCCTCAAACAAGCCCCTAGGGCCTGGTATGACACACTCAAGTACATTGTGAAGAGCAAAGGCTTCATACCTGGTTCCCTGGATCCCACTCTTTTCACGAAGACATATGATGGTGAACTGTTTGTGTGCCAAATATATGTGGATGACATTATCTTTGGCTACACCAATCAGAAGTACAGTGAAGAGTTTGGATATATGATGCAAGAGCAATATCAGATGTCCATGATGGGGGAGCTGAAGTTCTTCCTTGGTCTTCAAATACGACAACAGCGCAATGGCATCTTCATATCTCAAGAGAAGTATCTCAAAGATTGCCTGAAGAAGTTCGGTATGCAAGACTGCAAAGGCTTCACAACACCAATGCCAGGCAAACATCATCTAGGTCCTGACGACAATGGTAAAGAGTTCGATCAAAAGGTATACCGCTCCATGATTGGGTCTTTGCTTTATTTATGTGCATCTAGGCCAGATATTATGCTTAGTGTTTGCATGTGTGCTCGATTTCAAGCGGCACCAAAGGAGTCGCATCACTTAGCTGTGAAGCGATTTCTTCGATATTTGGCTCACACCCCAACTCTAGGATTATGGTATCCAAAGGGCTCAGAGTTTGATTTGGTTGGATTTTCGGATGCTGATTATGCTGGTGACAAAGTTGATCGCAAGTCTACATCAGGCACATGTCACTTTCTGGGATGATCACTTGTATGTTGGTCTTCAAAGAAGCAGAACTCTGTATCTCTCTCCACTGCTGAATCTGGATACATTGCTGCTAGATCTTGCTGCGTTCAGCTTCTGTTGATGAAGCAAACATTCAAGGATTATGGCATTCATCTGAAGCAAGTGCCACTTTACTGCGACAACGAAAGCGCCATCAAGATTGCCAACAACCCAGTTCAGCACTCGGAAGACAAAGCACATTGAAATTCGTCATCACTTTCTCAGAGATCATGTTGTGAAGGAAGACATTGATATCATACACGTCAACACTGAAGAGCAATTGGCAGATATCTTCACCAAGCCCTTGGATGAGAAGAGGTTTTGCAAGTTAGGGTGTGAGCTAAATATCTTGGAATCCTCAAATGTCCTGTGATCAGGCACACATCCTAACACTTATACATATTGATGACTTAGATGTGCAACACACAAAGTAAGGTATATCTTCAATCAATGAAGACATACATTCTAAGTGTGAATACATTAATGTGGAATTTGACTTCGGAGCGCCACGATAATTGTGCGCCGTGTCTGGGTCTAATACTTCCTATATGGTGGGTAACGCCACCACCAAACGTTCCATTTTGAAGTGTTTCACTCATGGCGTTACCTTGCAATATCTTCACATTTGGTTTGGCTTCGAACTCAACATGTCTTCATGATTATCTTCACTACGTTGACTATATAGATATATATATACTCTAGTGTTCTGTCCTCTACAGCATTCACTTATAGCTATGTCTTCTTGGTTGAATCTTTTGAACTAAGTGAATGTGATCGGACCCTAATCTCTCTATGCTTTCTATCTCAAATTCTATCTCGCCAAGTCATATGCATTCTATTGAAACTGTCAAATGTCTCCACTGTGTCCTTGTCAGCTGAAGATATAGAGACAACCATAAAAGTCCGTTTTTAATGCTCATTCCTCCACATAAAATCCGGAGAAGCAGGAACGACCGCCCGACAATTTAGGCGTGCGTGGGACGTGGAACAAGCCCCAAACTTCCGCTAACTGGCCACGCGTTCCTCAAATGCGAACCGCCAGGGGCACCTGCGTAATAGCACAGTGCCGCCCCTGAGTCTATAAATTCACACTTACCGCGGTCATTATCTCCTTCTTCCACCCTCGCACGAACCCTAGCGCCACCACTAGCACTCGACGACGCCGGAGACGAAGCGCTTCGCTGCCGCAACCTCTCCAACGCCGTCCTCACGCCGACCGCAGACATCGTCCTCTCCGTCGTCGCCGTAGGTGTTTTCCGTCGCCAAGTTAGGGCACGGAGGACTGAACTGCTCGGCATCAACTTCCTTCCGTCTAGCAGTTCCAGTGTGGTAAATAAAACTTCTTTTTACAGCCTCTTTTGATCTCATGGTTCTGTCACTTTCTACCATAAGAAGTTTCTCTTTACACTAGTTAGATCTCTCGCTGCATCTCATAACATGCCTAGTATATTCACCTGTGCTTCATAAAGTAGTTAGATTCCTCACTTGTACTGATCTGTGGGTTCGTACAAATCTGGAACCAACTTCTTATCTATAAGTGAATGTCTTCGCACAATGAGGTCAATGTCTTCTAAACTGATTAATCTTCAAAACCTTCTGAGAATGCAAATGACCTCTTCCCCTTCCCTCGCACCTTAATGCTGTCACAGGTACATGTCCGTGGGAGAATCCTTCGGTTCTCATAGTCTGCATTCATTTGCAGAATTCCTACAGCATCACATAAACTCTCCTGAAGCCAGTTCCTGTTGGTCCAAAAAAAGAAAGCCTTTGAAAGTTTTGAAGCCTTTCAAGTTAAAGTTTATGGCTTCAGTTGCAGCAGCAAGAAAGGGGGGCAGACAGAGACGTGAGGGAACTTCCAAGGATCTGCCTGAAGACTTGGCAGAAATGTACAAAACAGATCCAGAAGAGAGCTATGGGCAGTGCAAGACCCGAATCCAATGGATTCGACGCTATTGGGCAGAACAGTGGTTCAAATACCGCTTCGTCACCCAGGAGTATGCTGAAAAGAATGCTATCAAGAGTCCATGGGGGGATATATTATACAAGAACCTTGTACCCAGGACCAGAGATGAAGCCATTGCTCAAGGCTTCTACCCATGCATGCTCCGAGGACCACAGCCTGATGATGCACATCCGTCGTCACTTCTCTGGTGTCGTGACGACAATCTCTTCAAGCGCAACTTTCAGTTTGCCCAACAGTCAGCGAAGCTAAACAAGAAGAAATTTGGGCTTGACTTCAACCCTGGTCCCTCCTCACCAAGGGCAGATGGCACACGCGACGCGGAACCCAATATCATCGGTCCGTTTGCCAATCTTGAGGGCCTGATCACCCACATCTTAGTCCAAGGGACTGCTGTGAATGACCCTCCAGCTGATTCTGAGTCTGATGAAGCTCCTGCTGGGCCGAAGCCAAAGCAGACAAAGAAACCAAAAGCTTCAAAGCCGGCCCCTGCCTCAAAAATCTCAAGGGCGAAGCCGTTGAAAACTGCACCTCCTGAAGTGAGTGTGTAGTCTGAAGACGTATCCCGCGTCTCCAAGCCCCTGAAGGAAAAGGAGCCCCAGCAACAAACAGGCAAAGAGCTCACTGCTGCTGCCATTCTGCACAGTGAAGCCATTGATCTATCAAGCGATGAAGATCTGGGAGATGACGCACTAGAGCAGCTTATCAAAAGCAAGGAAGAAGCGGAAATGTTCAACAATCTGCCTCTCTTTGATGTCGCCACCATCCAGAGCTTCATCGATGAATGGTTTGACTCACCAGACATAAGCTTCAATGATCTGCAGCTGCCAGTTGGCCTCAGTGTCGCCTTCCAAGGCGCAATTGCTTCAGAACTGGCCATTGCTCAGCGCATTGTTGAGCTAAAACAGAAAATTGATCATGAAAAAGCTCAGTTCAAGAAGCACATGGCTAGCCTCAGCGTGCAGGAAGTGAGGAGCTTCAAAATCATGCCGCATGAGCTCAAAGAAAACTTTCTGAAGAAGCGTGCTGAAGCTCAGGGCTCGCGTGAAAGGATGAAGTCTTTGGCAGACAAATGTGTTCAAGCCTACAATGAGGCTGAAAAGCGCAAGGCACTTGGGCGTCCTGGCATTGACCCCAAGATGGACGCAAAGAAGAAGAAGCAGCCTGCTATGAGTGAACCAGAGGCATCAAGACAAGTAGCTATTCCGATTGTCTTCCCAACCTCCACGACTGGCTCGAAGCCAAAGAGCCGGTTAACAGCTTCAGAGCTAAAGAAGACAAGAGCTGCAGAAGCTGAAGCCAGAAAAAGGAAGAGCTCTGAAGCCTCTCCTACTGCCCCCAGCAAAAAGAAGCGCAAGGTCAAGAAATCCCGGGCTGCTCCCATAGAGCCCTTGATGGTTGAACCAATCTCTATAGTTCACCCCAATGCAGAACGCCAATTGACAGTTCATGAGCCTGCTTCCACAGACACGACTGACGCAAATTGATGGTTGAAACAAGCGAACTCATCAGTATTGGTCGTCCTCTGACGCCAATGGCACAAGATGAGTCATGGGCGGATCGCCCTCAGGAGGAAGAAGACTTTGAGGCCCAGCCCACTCCGACACCACAAGCGTCGTCTGCGTTCCGTAGGCTTCGCAAAGGTCCACGGCCTCAAGTCCAGTCTACAGAAATTCCGGCTGCATCAGCCGAAGATAATGAAGAAGCACCTCCAGAACCCACTTCCCCGCTCCATCAAGATGTAGTTCTCTAGGAGAACGTGCCTGAGGTTGTCCCTCCAACTACAAACACTGAAGCCAATGTGGAGCCCGCCACACCAAATGCTTCAGCGGACAGCGAAGCCACTGAGCCAGACACTTCAGTTCCTGAGTCTGCTGCAGGTCCACAGTTTGATTATCACATAGAGCACAGGCCTCATGTCCAGAAGCCAGTCCCAAGGCTTCCAAGGTTCCTAGGTCCTGCATCAACACCTGGCTCCTTTGATATAAACAGCTTCAAGGCAGACAATACATTTTTCAATAGCTCCAAGAACCCCTATTCAAGGGAAAGGATTGTATCAGACAGGTTCTGGAGCTATTCTCAGCGCAGTTATTATTCATGCATCTTATACAACCAAGGCCGCATCTTTCCGCACAAGCGTCTTGAGGTTGAAGCCATTGCTGGTCTGCCCTGCTTAGAGGAAGCACTGGATTGCTTCAGGCAAGTGGGTCTGCTGCCGTTTGTGACAGATGAAGAGCACTGGAATGAAGAGCTTCTGCTTCAGTTCTATGCCACCCTTCATATAAAAGGATACAACCGAGTTCGAAGACTTGGATCCTGGAGTGGATGACTGGCAATGTCCATCATGAAGCCAATGCATTTGATATCATTGAGCTCACCGGCCTGCCCACTCCAGGCGAATTCTTCGAGGAAGGCTGCCAACCACATTCTGAAGCTATTGAGAGCATTTTCCAGAGACCTGAACCAAATATGAGTCAGATGCTCTCAATGATGAAGCCATTGCCTCAGGATGCACCCTATCCAACTGAGTTCTTCGTTGAAGACCTAGAGTACCTGCCCAGGACCATATATCACATTATCCGGCGGACTCTTTGGCCCATTAAGGGACACTCACCACATGCCAAGATTGAGGGTGCAATGAAGACTCTCATATTTTATATCATGCATGGCAAATGCTTCAACGCACAGGATCTCTTCATACGCCAACTTGCAGCGTCAGGCTCGGACTTATTTGGTCTAAAGTTCTATGCCCCTTGGGTGATGAGGCTGATCCAACTGCACTCTACGATCTCGTATCAGCCCTCAGCCCGAAACCATCGGATCTTCCTGCCAGATGTGGATATCTCTGCTGAAGCAATATACCCTGAGCCTGCCAAGCAACCGATAAGTCTTCAGAATGCCGAACACCAGAGCTTCACGCAGAATGTTGAAGGTGTTGAAGCCATATCCAGGGTCTATCCGTTGGCTGGCACTACACGTGCACCAGCATCTACTGAAGCCACAGATAGCACAAATGCTCCAAGACCCAAGAAGCGTGCTCATGTCCTCACTGACCGAGAGCTTCTTGTGGCCCTTCACCAAAAGCAAGATAGGCATCACGACTGGCTGAAACGTCAGATGAAGAGCCTCTTGGTGGATGTCAATCGTCTTCGAAACCTTGCCACCAAGAATGCCTTCGTTACACATGAGACTTGCCGTCGTACGTGGAAAGGGCTCTCAATGATCTGCACTGAAGCTGAACTTGAAGAGGATGGCTTCACAGAGCGCTTCAAATTTGACACCACACCTCCTAGAAGGGCTATGATGCGCAACACACCGTCACTTGAAGACTCTGAATTTTCTTCATCTGCTGCCACAGTTACTGCAAAGATCATTGATGAAGACGACGATGCTACTTCACCACCACCTGCTTCAGCACCTCAAAGCTCTGCACCGCCAAACAACTCCACCGACCCTGCTGCACCTGGAAACGCATAGAAAAACTCGATGTCTTCAAACCTTTTTGGTCATTACTGACAAAAGGGGGAGAAGCATATGATGTTTATAGTCTTCAAGCAGGTCAATATGGGCGGGTGCCTTATGTTTTGTTATACTTTGCTTCGTGTTTACAACTCTTGTTTTTGCTTCATTTGGATGTGCGATGATAAATTCCGCACTTATCTCATTCTGTAGACGTCCATTTTCCATTATGCATGTCATTATCTCCATATACTTTCACATGCATAGTGGAATGTCATCATAAGCTGAAGCGGATCTCCACAAGTACAACCTGCCATGTGCATTTGCATTCCAAAAGCAAATTAACTTATATGCACATCTTCAGGGGGAGCCCTTGCAACTTATGAAAACAATTCCTTTACAAACTTCACACTTTATATTCCCCGTTGAAAACTTCAACTAGTTTGTCATCAATCACCAAAAAGGGGGAGATTGTAAGTGCATCTAGTGCCACCCCTAGTTGGTTTTGGAGTATTGACGACAAACCTAGTTGAGGGACTAATGTGTTTGTGAGAATTGCAGGAAAACACAGGTAGAAGTCCCTCATTGATTCGGTTTTACTACCAGAGATGACCCCTAAAAATGTATGAAGACATTGAAGACAAAGGTGGTATATGAAGATATGCACATTGAAGACTATGACAAAAGAAGACACGTTATGAAGCCTATGGAGCTCGAAGACTTAGATCTTTCGTAGTTCTTTTTATTTTGTGTTGAGTCATAGGAACCACCGTACTGTTAAGTGGGGTCCAGGAGAACCAGTCAGAATGACTGAAGTGATGCCTAAATCAAAAACCTATGTCTTCGAGTGAAGACAATGAGAGCGAATCTTGTCCAGAGCCGGACAAGTCAGCTTTGCTTGTAGCCCAAGCAAAGTTGCCATGAGAGTTCGAAATCTGACCGTTGAGACACGTGTCAGTTCCTTAGTGACCCAGGGTCATTTCGGACAAATCAGGTCGGGTTGCCAAGTGGCTATAAATAGCCCACCCCCACAACCATAAACGGGTGGCTGCTCAGATTTCAGTGCACGGCTTTTGTCGTTTGAGAGCAACCCACCTCGAAGCCTTTGAGAGAAAATTCCTAGTGAGGAGAAAAGACCTAACCACCCAGAGCCAGAGTAAATTGGGCATCACTTAAGTCTTCTTGTCTGTGTGATCTGAAGACTAATTACACTTGAGGACTGTGAATCCTCCAGACGGTTAGGCCTCGTGTTCAGAGCATCCAAGAGACATTGTGGATTGCAAGTGAACAAAGTCTGTGAAGGTTTGGGAGTCTACCTTGAAGACTTACCAGAGTGATTGGGCGAGGACTAAGTGACCTTAGCTCAAGGAGAATACGGTGAGGACTTGGTGTCCTGAACTGTGTGTTCAGGACTGGGTGTCCGGGACTGTGTGTCCTAAGGTTTAAATACCTAGCCGCTCCAACCAGACGTACAGTTGTCACAGCAACTGGAACTGGTCCAACATATCATTGTCTTCAACGAGTCACTGGTCTCATCTTCACTTCGTCTTCTTACTGTCACACATTGTGAAGCCATTGCATGCTTGTTTTATCTTTAGTCTTCACAACGTGAATGTATGAACTGTTTGGCTTCATAACTTCTTCTTACCTGATCCTTATTACACTGCAGCTGTTTGTCATTGTGCTTTCACTCTATTGAATACATGACCATGGCTGGCCTAGTGTAATCTAACTTCCGCTGCATAGTAATAGGCATAATCTTCGCTGTTTGTCTTCATAACTCTCACGTTTTGAAGAATTTCATAAAAATCGCCTATTCACCCCCCCTCTAGTCGATATAACGCACTTTCAGTTAGAATACTCTATGTGCTTCGCTTATATCATTTGAGTTATATCGTTTTGCTCTAGTACTTCACTTATATCTTTTGGAGCACGGTGGTGGATTTGTTTTATAGAAATTATTGATCTCTCATGCTTCACTTATATTATTTTGAGAGTCTCAAATAGCATGGTAATTTGTTTAAATAATCCTAATATGCTCGGTATTCAAGAATAGTAAAAACTTTCTTATGAGTGTGTTGAATGCTATGAGAAGTTTGATGCTTGATAATTGTTTTGAGATATGAAGATGGTGATATTAAAGTTGTGCTAGTTGAGTAGTTGTGAATTTGACAAATACTTGTGTTAAAGTTTGTGATTCCAGTAGCATGCACGTATGGTGAACCGTTATGTGATGAAGTCGGAGCATGATTTATTTTTTGATTGTCTTCCATATGAGTGGCAGTCGGGGATGAGCGATGGTCTTTTCCTACCAATCTATCGCCCTAGGAGCATGCGCGTAATACTTTCCTTAGATAACTTGTAGATTTTTGCAATAAGTATATGAGTTCTTTATGACTAATGTTGAGTCCATGGATTATACGCACCTCCCACCATTGCTAGCCTCTCTAATACCGCGCACCTTTCGCCGGTATCATACACCCACCATATACCTTCCTCAAAACAGCCACCATACCTACCTTTTATGGCATTTCCATAGCCATTCCGAGATATATTGCCATGCAACTTTCCACCATTCCGTTTATTATGACACACTCCATCATTGTCATATTGCTTAGCATGATCATGTAGTTGACATTGTATTTGTGGCAAAGCCACCATTTATAATTCTTTCATACATGTCACTCTTGATTCATTGCATATCCCGGTATACCGCTGGAGGCATTCATATAGAGTCATATTTTGTTCTAAGTATCGAGTTGTAATTGTTGAGTTGTAAGAAAATATAAGTGTGATGATCATCATTATTAGAGCATTGTCCCAGTGAGGAAAGGATGATGGAGACTATAATTCCCCAACAAATCGAGATGAGACACCGAAAAAAAAAAAAAAAAAGAGAAAAGAGGCCATAAAAAAAGAAAAGGCCCAAATAAAAAAATGAGAGAAAAAGATAGAAGAGACAATGTTACTATCCTTTACCACACTTGTGCCTTAAAGTAGCACCATGATATTCATGATAGAGAGTCTCTCATTTCGTCACTTTCATATACTAGTGGGAATTTTTCATTATAGAACTTGGCTTGTATATTCCAATGATGGGCTTCGACAAAATGCCCTAGGTCCTCGTGAGCAAGCAAGTTGGATGCACACCCACTTAGTTTCTTTTGTTGAGCTTTCATATAGTTATAGCTCTAGTGCATCCGTTGCATGGCAATCCCTACTCACTCACATTAATATCTATTAATGGTCATCTGCATAGCCCGTTGATACGCCTAGTTGATGTGAGACTATCTTCTCCCTTTTTGTCTTCTCCACAACCACCATTCTATTCCACATATAGTGTTATATCCATGGCTCACGCTCATGTATTGCGTGAAGATTGAAAAAGTTTGAGAATGTCAAAAGTATGAAACAATTGCTTGGCTTGTCATCGGGATTGTGCATGATTTAAATATTTTGTGCGGTGAAGATAGAGCATAGCCAGACTATATCATTTTGTAGGGATAACTTTCTTTGGCCATGTTATTTTGAGAAGACATAATTGCTTAGTTAGTATGCTTGAAGTATTATTATTTTTATGTCAATATGAACTTTTATATTGAATCTTTCGAATCTGAATATTCATACCACAATTAAGAAGAATTACATTAAAATTATGCCAAGTAGCACTCCACATCAAAAATTATCTTTTTCATCATTTACCTACTCGAGGACGAGCAGGAATTAAGCTTGGGGATGCTTGATACGTCTCCAACATATCTATAATTTTTGATTGCTCCATGCTATTTTATCTACTGTTTTGGACATTACTGGGCTTTATTACCCACTTTTATATTATTTTTGGGACTAACCTATTAACCGGAGGCCCAGCCCAGAATTGATGTTTCTTTGCCTATTTTAGGGTTTCGAAGAAAAGGAATATCAAACGGAGTCCAAACGGAATGAAACCTTTGGGAACGTGATTTTCTCACCGAACATGATCCAGGAGACTTGGACCCTACGTCAAGAAATAAAGGAGGAGGCCACGAGGTAGGGGCGCGCCTACCCTCCGCCCCCCCCCCCCCCCCCCCCCCCCCCCCCCCCCCCCCCCCCCCCCCCCCGGCACGCCCTCCACCCTCATGGCCCCCCTGTTGCTCCACCAACGTACTCCTTCCTCCTATATATACCTACGTACCCCCAAAGGATCAGATACGGAGCCAAAAACCTTATTCCACCGCCGTAACTTTCTGTATCCACGAGATCCCATCTTGGGGCTTGTTCCAGAGCTCTGCCGGAGGGGGCATCCATCATTGAGGGCTTCTACATTAACACCATAGCATCTCCGATGAAGTGTGAGTAGTTTACCTCAGACCTTCGGGTCCATAGTTATTAGCTAGATGGCTTCTTCTCTCTTTTTGGATCTCAATACAATGTTCTCCCCCTCTCTTGTGGAGAAATATTCGATGTAATCTTCTTTTGCGCTGTGTTTGTTGAGACCGATGAATTGTGGGTTTATGGTCAAGTTTATCTATGAACAATATCTGAATCTTCTCTGAATTCTTTTATATATGATTGGTTATCTTTGCAAGTCTCTTCGAATTATCAGTTTGGTTTGGCCCACTAGATTGATCTTTCTTGCAATGGGAGAAGTGCTTAGCTTTGGGTTCAATCTTGCGGTGTCCTTTTCCAGTACAGTAGGGGCAGCAAGGCACGTATTGTATTGTTGCCATCGAGGATAACAAGATGGGTTTTTTAATCATATTGCATGAATTTTCCCTCTACATCATGTCATCTTGCTTAAGGCATTACTCTGTTTCATGAACTTAATACTCTAGATGCATGTTGGATAGCGGTCGATGAGTGGAGTAATAGTAGTAGATGCAGGAAGGAGTCGGTCTACTTATCTTGGACGTGATGCCTATATACATGATCATACCTAGATATTCTCATAACTATGCTCAATTCTGTCAATTGCTCAACAGTAATTCGTTCACCCACCGTAAGATACTTATGCTCTTGAGAGAAGCCACTAGTGATACCTATGGCCCCCGGGTCTATCTTCATCATATTAATCTTCCAATACTTAGTTATTTCATTTGCTTTTTCTTTGCTTTTATTTTACTTTGCATCTTTGTCATAAAAATACCAAAAATATTATCTTATCATCTCTATCAGATCTCACTCTCGTAAGTGACTGTGTAGGGATTGACAACCCCTTATCGCGTTGGTTGCGAGGATTTATTTGTTTGTGTAGGTACGAGGGACTCGTGCGTGGCCTCCTACTGGATTGATACCTTGGTTCTCAAAAACTGAGGGAAATACTTACGCTACTTTGCTGCACCGCCCTTTCCTCTTCAAGGGAAAACCAACGCAAGTGCTCAAGAGGTAGCACTCCACCATTTAATAAAAACATGTTTCCGGTTTGTGACTTAGAGTCATCCGGAGCAGTGTCAAAGCTTGTATCGACGTAACCGTTTACGACGAGCTCTTTGTCACCTCCATATATGAGAAACATATCCTTAGTCCTTTTCAGGTATTTCAGGATGTTCTTGACCGCTGTCCAGTGATCCACTCCTAGATTACTTTGGTACCTCCCTGCTAAACTTATAACAAGGCACACATCAGGCCTGGTACACAACATTGCATACATGAGAGAGCCTAAGGCGGAAGCATATGGTACACCTTTCATTTTCTCTCTATCTTCTGCAGTGGTCGGGCATTGAGTCTGACTCAACTTCACACCTTGTAATACAGGCAAGAACCCTTTCTTTGCATGATCCATTTTTAACTTCTTCAAAACTTTATCAAGGTATGTGCTTTGTGAAAGTCCAATCAAGCGTCTTGATCTATATCTATAGATCTTGATGCCCAATATATAAGCAGCTTCACCGAGGTCTTTCATTGAAAAATTCTTATTCAAGTATCCTTTTATGCTATTCAGAAATTCAGTATCATTTCCGATCAAAAATATGTCATCTACATATAATATCAGAAATGCTATGGAAGTCCCACTCACTTTCTTGTAAATACAGGCTTCTCCAAAAGTCTGTATAAAACCATATGCTTTGATCACACTATCAAAGCATATATTCCAACTCTGAGAGGCTTGCACCAATCCATAAATGGATCGCTGGAGCTTGCACACTTTGTTAGCACCTTTTGGATCGACAAAACCTTCTGGTTGCATCATATATATACAACTCTTCTTTAAGATATCCATTAAGGAATGCAGTTTTGACATCCATTTGCCAAATTTCATAATCATAAAGTGTGGCAATTGCTAACATGATTCGGACCAACGTAAGCATCGCTATGGGTGAGAAGGTCTCATCGTAGTCAACTCCTTGAACTTGTCGAAAACCTTTCGCAACAAGTCGAGCTTTGTAGACAGTAACATTACCGTCAGCGTCAGTCTTCTTCTTGAAGATCCATTTATTCTCTATGGCCTGCCGATCATCGGGCAAGTCAACCAAAGTCCACACTTTGTTCTCATACATGGATCCCATCTCAGATTTCATGGCTTCAAGCCATTTTGCGTTATCTGGGCTCATCATCACTTCCTCGTAGTTCGTAGGTTTGTCATGGTCAAGTAACATGACTTCCAGAATAGTATTATCGTACCATTCTGGTGCGGATCTTACTCTGGTTGACCTACGAGGTTTGGTAGTAACTTGATCAGAAGTTTCATGATCATCATCATTAGCTTCCTCACTTACTGGTGTAGAAATCACTGGAACTGATTTCAGTGATGAACTACTTTCCAATAAGGGAGAAGGTACAATTATCTCGTCAAGTTCTACTTTCCTCCCACTCACTTCTTTCGAGAGAAACTCTTTCTCTAGAAAGGATCCATTCTTAGCAATGAATATCTTGCCTTCGGATCTGTGATAGAAGGTGTACCCAACAGTCTCCTTTGGGTATCCTATGAATACACATTTCTCCAATTTGGGTTCGAGCTTATCAGGTTGAAGCTTTTTCACATAAGCATCGCAGCCCCAAACTTTAAGAAACGACAACTTGGGTTTCTTGCCAAACCACAGTTCATAAGGTGTCGTTGATACGTCTCCAACGTATCTATAATTTTTGATTGTTCCATGCTATTATATTATCTGTTTTGGATGTTAATGGGCTTTATTTTACAATTTTATATTATTTTTGGGACTAACCTATTAGCCCAAGGCCCAGTGCAAATTGTTGTTTTTTTGCCTATTTCAGTGTTCCGCAGAAAAGGAATATCAAACGGAATCCAAACGGAATGAAACCTTCAGAAACCTGATTTTTGGAACAAACGTGATCCGGAGCACTTGGAGTGGACGTCAAGAAACAAACGAGGAGTCCACGAGGCAGGGGGTGCTACCTCTTGAGCACTGCGTTGGTTTCCCCTTGAAGAGGAAAGGGTGATGCAGGAAAGTAGCGTAAGTATTTCCCTCAGTTTTTGAGAACCAAGGTATCAATCCAGTAGGAGGCCGTGCACGAGTCCCTCGCACCTACACAAACAAATAAATCCTCGCAACCAACGCGATAAGGGGTTGTCAATCCCTACACGGTCACTTAAGAGAGTGAGATCTGATAGATATGATAGGGTAATATTTCTGGTATTTTTATGATAAAGAGAAATAAAAGATGCAAAGTAAAATAAATGGCAAAGGAAATAACTAAGTATTGGAAGATTAATATGATGGAAGATAGACCCGCGGGCCATAGGTTTCACTAGTAGCTTCTCTCAAGAGCATAAGTTTTTCCGGTTGGTGAACAAATTACTATTGAGCAATTGACAGAATTGAGCATAGTTATGAGAATATCTAGGTATGATCATGTATATAGGCACCACGTCCGCGACAAGTAGACCGGCTCCTGCCTGCATCTACTACTATTACTCCACACATCGACCGCTATCCAGCATGCATCTAGAGTATTAAGTTCAAGAGAACAGAGTAACGCTTTAAGAAAGATGACATGATGTAGAGGGATAAACACATGCAATATGATATAAACCCCATCTTGTTATCCTCAATGGCAACAATACAATACGTGCCTTGCTGCCCCTACTGTGCCTGGGAAAGGACACCGCAAGATTGAACCCAAAGCTAAGCACTTCTCCCATTGCAAGAAAGATCAATCTAGTAGGCCAAACCAAACTGATAATTCGAAGAGACTTGCAAAGATAACCAATCATACATAAAAGAATTCAGAGAAGATTCAGATATTGTTCATAGATAAACTTGACCATAAACCCACAATTCATCAGTCTCAACAAACACACCGCAAAAGAAGATTACATCGAATATTTCTCCACAAGAGAGGGGGAGAACTTTGTATTGAGATCCAAAAAGAGAGAAGAAGCCATCTAGCTAATAACTATGGACTCGTAGGTCTGAAGTAAACTACTCACACTTCATCGGAGGGGCTATGGTGTTCATGTAGAAGCCCTCCGTGATCGACGCCCCCTCCGGCGGAGCTTCGAAAAAGACCCCAATATGGGATCTCGTGGATACAGAAAGTTATGGCGGTGGCATTAGGATTTTGGCTCCATATCTGGTAGTTTGGGGGTACATAGGTATATATAGGAGGAAGGAGTACGTCGGTGGAGCAACAGGGGGCCCACGAGGGTGGAGGGCACGCCTGGAGGATAGGAGCGCCTCCCTACCTCGTGCCTTCCTCGTTGATTGCTTGACATAGGGTCCAAGTCCTCTGAATCATGTTCATTCCGAAAATCACGTTCCGGAAGGTTTATTCCGTTTGGACTCCGTTTGATATTCTTTTTCTACTAAACCCTAAAATAGGCAAAAAAATAGCAATTCTGGGCTGGGCCTCCGGTTAATAGGTTACTCCCAAAAATAATATAAAAGTGTATAATAAAGCCCAATAATGTCCAAAACAGAATATAATATAGCATGGATCAATCAAAAATTATAGATACGTTGGAGACATATCAGGGGGCGCGCCCTCCCCCCTCATGGGCCCCTCGTGACTCAACTGACCTACTTCTTCTTCCTATATATAATCATATACCCTAAAAACATCCAAGAGCACCACGAAACCCTATTTCCACTACCGCAACCTTTTGCACCCAAGAGATCCCATCATGGGGCCTTTTTCGGAGCTCCGTCGGAGGGGGCATCGATCACGGAGGGCCTCTACATCAACTCCATGGCCCCTCCAAAGATGTGTGGGTAGTTATTTCAGACCTTCGGGTCCATATTTATTAGCTAGATGGCTTCATCTCTCTCTTTGAATCTCAATACAAGGTTCTCCTCGATCTTCTTGGAGATCTATTCGATATAACTCTTTTTGTGGTGTGTTTGTCAAGATCCGATGAATTGTGGGTTTATGATCAAGACTATCTATGAACAATATTTGATTCTTCTCTGAAATCCTTTATGCATGATTGGTTATCTTTGCATGTCTCTTCGAATTATCAGTTTGGTTTGGCCTAGTAGATTGATCTTTCTTGCAATGGGAGAAGTGCTTAGCTTTGGGTTCAATCTTGCGGTGCTCGAACCCAGTGACAGAAAGGGAAATGACACGTATTGTATTGTTGCCATCAAGGATAAAAAGATGGGGTTTATATCATATTGCTTGAGTTTATCCCTCTACATCATGTCATCTTACCTAATGCGTTACTCTGTTCTTATGAACTTAATACTCTAGATGCATGCTGGATAGCGGTCGATGTGTGGAGTAATAGTAGTAGATGCAGGCAGGAGTCGGTCTACCTGTCATAGACGTGATGCCTATATACATGATCATGCCTAGATATTCTCATAATTATTCTCTTTTCTATCAATTGCTCGACAGTAATTTGTTCACCCACCGTAATACTTATGCTATCTTGAGAGAAGCCACTAGTGAAACCTATGGCCCCCGGGTCTATTCTCCAACATATTAATCTCCCATCAACAAGCTATTTCTATTACCTTTTATTTTGCAATCTTTACTTTTAATATCTATCATAAAAATACCAAAAATATTATCTTATCATCTCTATCAGATCTCACTCTCGTAAGTGACTGTGAAGGGATTGACAACCCCTTTATCGCGTTGGTTGCGAGGTTCTTATTTGTTTGTGTAGGTACGAGGGACTTGCGTGTGGCCTCCTACTGGATTGATACCTTGGTTCAAAAAACTGAGGGAAATACTTACGCTACTTTGCTGCATCACCCTTTCCTCTTCAAGGAAAAACCAACGCAGTGCTCAAGAGGTAGCAGTCGTCTCGATGGATTTAGATGGTGCCCTATTTAATGTGAATGCAGCCATCTCTAATGCATAACCCCAAAATGATAGCAGTAAATCAGTGAGAGACATCGTAGATCGCACCATATCTAATAAAGTGTGGTTATGACGTTCAGACACACCATTATGTTGTGGTGTTCCAGGTGGCATGAGTTGTGAAACTATTCCGCATTGTTTCAAATGAAGTTCAAACTCATAACTCAAATACTCACCTCCACGATCAGATCGTAGAAACTTGATTTTCCTATTACGATGATTTTCCACTTCACTCTAAAATTCTTTGAACTTTTCAAATGTTTCAGACTTAAGTTACATCAAGTAGATATACCCATATCTCCTCAAATCATCTGTGAAGGTGAGAAAATAACGATATCCGCTGCGAGCTTCAATGTGCATTGGACCACATACATCAGTATGATTTCCAATAACTCTATTGCTCGCTCCATTTTTCTGGAGAACGGAGTTTTAGTCATCTTGCCCATGAGGCATGGTTCACAAGTACCAAGTGATTCATAATCAAGTGATTCCAGAAGTCCATCAAAATGGAGTTGCTTCATGCGCTTTACACCAATATGACCTAAACGGAAGTGCCACAAATAAGTTGCACTATCATTATCAACTTTGCATCTTTTGGCTTCAATACTATGAACATGTGTATCACTACTATCAAGATTTAGTAAAATAGACCACTCAGCAAGGGTGCATGACCATAAAGATATTACTCATATAAATAGAACAACCATTATTCTCTGATTTAAATGAATAACCATCTCGCATTAAACAAGATCCAGATATAATGTTCATGCTCAACGCTGGCACCAAATAACAATTATTTAGGTCTACAAACTAATACCGAAGGTAGATGTAGAGGTAGCATTCCGACGGCGATCACATCGACTTTGGAACCATTTCCCACGCGCATCGTCACCTCATACTTAGCCAATCTTCGCTTAATTCGTAGCCCCTATTTTGAGTTGCAAATGTTAGCAACTGAACCAGTATCAAATACCCATGCACTACTGCGATCATTAGTAAGGTACACATCAATAACATGTATATCAAATATACTTTTCACTTTGCCATCCTTCTTCTCCACCAAATACTTGCGGCAGTTCCACTTCCAGTGACTAGTTCCTTTGAAGTAGAAGCACTCAGTCTCAGGCTTAGGTCCAGACTTGGGTTTCTTCACTTGAGCAACAACTGGCTTGATGTTCTTCTTGAAGTTCCCCTTCTTCCCTTTACCCTTTTTCTTGAAACCGATGGTCTTGTTGAACATCAACACTTGATGCTCCTTCTTGATTTCTACCTCTGCAACCTTTAGCATTGCGAAGAGCTCAGGAATAGTCTTATCCATCCCTTGCATATTATAGTTCATCACGAAGCTCTTGTAACTTGGTGGCAGTGATTGAAGAACTCTGTCAATGACACTATCATCAGGAAGATTAACTCCTAGTTGAGTCAAGTGGTTGTGGTACCCAGACATTCTGAGTATATGTTCACTGACATAACTATTCTCCTCCATCTTGCAGCTGTAGAACTTATTGGAGACTTCATATCTCTCAATCCAGGCATTTGCTTGAAATATTAACTTCAACTCCTGGAACATCTCATATGCTTCATGACGTTCAAAACATCGTTGAAAGTCCCGGTTCTAAGCCGTAAAGCATGGCACACTGAACTATCGACTAGTCATCAGCTTTTCTCTACCAGGTGTTCATAACATCTGGCGTTTCTCCTGCAGCGGGGTTGTCACCTAGCGGTGCTTCCAGGACGTAATTCTTCTATGCAGCAATGAGGATAATCCTCAAGTTACGGACCCAGTCCATGTAGTTGCTACCATCATCTTTCAACTTAGCTTTCTCTAGGAACGCATTAAAATTCGACGGAACAACAACACGGGCCATCTATCTACAACAACATAGACATGCAAAATACTATCAGGTACTAAGTTCATGATAAATTAAATTTCAATTAATCAAATTACTTAAGAACTCCCACTTAGATAGACATCTCTTTAATCATCTAAGTGATCACGTGATCCATATCAACTAAACCATGTCCGATCATCACGTGAGATGGAGTAGTTTTCAATGGTGAACATCACTATGTTGATCATATGTACTATATGATTCATGCTTGACCTTTCGGTATCCAGTGTTCCGAGGCCATATCTGCATATGATAGGCTCGTCAAGTTTAACCCGAGTATTCCGCGTGTGCAAAACTGGCTTGCACCCATTGTATGTGAACGTAGAGCTTATCACACCCGATCATCACGTGGTGTCTCGGCACGACGAACTGTAGCAACGGTGCATACTCAGGGAGAACACTTATACCTTGAAATTTAGTGAGAGATCATATTATAATGCTACCGCCGAACTAAGGAAAATAAGATGCATAAAGGATAAACATCACATGCAATCAATATAAGTTATATGATATGGCCATCATCATCTTGTACCTTTGATCTCCATCTCCAAAGCACTGTCATGATCACCATCGTCACCGGCTTGACACCTTGATCTCCATCGAAGCATCATTGTCGTCTCGCCAACTATTGCTTCTACGACTATCGCTACCGCTTAGTGATAAAGTAAAGCAATTGCATGGCGATTGCATTTCATACAATAAAGCGACAACCATATGGCTCCTGCCAGTTGCCGATAACTGTGTTACAAAACATGATCATCTCATATAATAAGATTTAGCATCATATCTTGACCATACCACATCACAACATGCCCTGCAAAAACAAGTTAGACGTCCTCTACTTTGTGGTATAGTGATTGCTTTTTGATCTTCAGAAAGAACCATATTCATTGAATCTGATTCAACTGCAGTTGGAGAAATAAACACCCACTAGCCACCTGTGTGCGAAGCACGTCGGTAGAACCAGTCTCACGTAAGCGTACGCGTAATGTCGGTCTAGGCCGCTTCATCCAACAATGATGTTGAATCAAGAATCAACTAGTGAAGGCAAGCAATATGTATATACTCACGCCCACAACTCCTTTGTGTTCTACTCGTGCATATAACAACTACGCATAAACCTGGCTCGGATGCCACTGTTGGGGAACACTGTCATTCCAAAAAAAATCTAACTCACACGCAAGATCATGGTGATGCATAGCAACAAGTGGGGAGAGTATCGTCTACGTACCCTCGTAGACCGTAAGCGGAAGCATTATGACAACGCAGATGATGTAGTCGTACATCTTCACGATCGACCGATCTAGTACCGAAGATACGACACCTCCGCGATCTGCACACGTTCGGCTCAGTGACGTCCCGCAAACTCACGATCCAGTAGACCTTCGAGGGAGAGCTTCGTCAGCACGACGGCGTGATGATGGTGATGATGTTGCTATCGGAACAGGGCTTCGCCTAAGCACCACTACAATATTACCGAGGTGGATTATGGTGGAGGGCGGCACTGTCGGTGTCAAAACCGGCGGATCTTCGGTAGGGGGTCCCGAACTGTGCGTCTAAGGCGGATGGTAACAGGAGGCAGGGGACACGATGTTTTTCCCAGGTTCGGGCCCTCTTGACGGAGGTAAACCCCTACGTCCTGCTTGATTATTCTTGATAATATGAGTAGTACAGGAGTTGATCTACCACGAGATCAGAGAGGCTAAACCCTAGAAGCTAGCCTATGGTATGATTGTATGTTCTCCTATGGACTAAACCCTCCGGTTTATATAGGCACCGTAGGGGGCTAGGGTTACACAGAGTCAGTTATAAGGAAGGAGATCTAGATATCCATATTGCCAAGCTTACCTTCCACGCCAAGGAGAGTACCATCCAGACATGGGACGAAGTCTTCAATCTTGTATCTTCATAGTCCAACAGTCCAGCCAAAGGATATAATCCGGCTGTCCGGATACCCCCTAATCCAGGACTCCCTCAGTAGCCCTTGAAGCAGGCTTCAATGACGACGAGTCCGGCGCGCAGATTGTCTTCGGCATTGCAAGGCGGGTTCCTCCCCCGAATACTTCATAGAAGAGTTTGAACACGAGGATCGTGTCCGGCTCTGCAAAACAAATTCCACATACTACCGAGAGAATAATATTTCCACAAATCTAATCTGCTGACGTACCCCGTAGCGTGACATCACACCACTGCAGGTCTTGATTCGAATCGTTTTTCATAACCTATCTCAGCATGTTTTGCGAGGCGGTTTCCTTGGCACATCTTGTCGAAGCAGAGATCGTGTCCCCTTATTACGGGATTCCTATCAATACGGACGTTGGTAACCCAACCGCACCATCAATTACGGCGCTTGGGGCATAAGCGAGTTTTACCAGGCTGGTGGGGGCGCATAGTTTTGTCCGCCCTTATAAAGGGATAAGGTCTCACGTTTTTCTACCCACGCCTTCTTCCTCCTTTCTCATCCATTCTTGTGCACTCGAGCTCCAACGCCCAAGTCCACATCCTCCTCCCCAACTCTCTCCAAACAAGTCCGGAGCGGGAGGCAAGTGGATGGCCTCCTCCATCACGGAGGGACACATCAAAAAGCTACATGGAGCCAGATACCTAGCCACGGATATCGCGCACCGGCTTCCAGCCGCGGGGCAGATCGTCCCTGCCCCGGAACCTCACGAAAGGGTGGTTTTCCTCCCCCACTTCGTCCGTGGACTGGGGTTTCCCCTCCATCCATTCGTCTGCGGCCTCATGTTCTATTATGTGCTGGACTTTCATGATCTGGCCCTGAATTTCATCCTCAACATCTTGGCGTTCATCGCCGTGTGCGAGGCCTTCCTCCGCATCCGGCCCCACTTCGGCCTATGGCTGAAGACCTTCAATATCAAGCCGAAGGTAGTAGGCGGCGAACAAGCGGAATGCAGCAGAGCCATGGTGGGCAAAATGCCCAACGTTACATGGCTCGAGAGCTCCTTCGTGGAGACCATAAAGGGGTGGCAGTCGGGGTGGTTCTACATCACCGAGCCGCGTGACACCAACTGGGTGGCGGCCCCTGAGTTTCGATCCGGAATTCCCATGCGGCTCACTTCCTGGAAGGAAGGAGAAGGGCCTGTCCTGGGGTTCATCGGTGGAGCTGGACGGACTCCAGAAGTGTATCCGGAACATGATAAGCAAGAGACTTAAGCTTGTCAACATAGTCCAGCTCATGCTCTTCCGCCGGATCCTCCCGTGTCAACAACGGGCATTCAACTTATGGGAGTTCGACCCGGCCCAGCACCAGACTCTACGTGAGCTCTTCGACACGATGCATAAGGATGTCTGGAAGGTGCTATTCAAGGGTGCCGAGGTCCCTCCTTCTCTTACCGAGGACCATGGGCTAAGCATGAAGTGCCCTGCGAATCCGGTAAGTTCTGTATATCTGGTAGGGTATTTATTTCCCATAGCTTAACCATGTGCGGGGTCTGAGCTCCCATGCCTTTGATAGGACTGGGTGGAGACATCGGAGCAGATTAACTGTCCGGCCCCTCTGCCCGAAGACCCTGCGGACGCTCTCCTGACGGAGATGCAGATTCCGGCTCCTTATGAGGTGTCGGAGAAGACCAAGAAGAAGGCCAAGGGAACTCGAAAGAGTTCCCGGTGCCAGGTGGTATCGGACTCATCGTCCGATAACTCCGAGACGCACTCCTCCCGCGAAAACGAGGAGGAGGAAGATGAAGACTCTCTCCCTCCAACCAGGGGAGACAAGAAAAGGAAGGCCGCCCCAACCGGGGAGGCCGAAGGGTCCAAGAAGGGAAGGACTCTCCTTCCGGACTGTTCCACCACCGCCGCCGATGGCGAAGACGAGTGGTTACTCAGGGCCAAGCCCCTGGAGAAGTCGTAAGTATTCGGATACCAGAGTAACTCATAGCATATTTTTATTGCACTGCTTCTCCTAATCGTCGAATATGATCACGTAGTCTGCCCCGAGCCCGTATCGACGTACCCTCGTCGGACGGTTCCTTGGACTCGTCGGATATGGATAGCGATCCACTTCCATCCGCCTCCTCTCCTCGCCCTATGGACAATGTCGAGGTATTGTCTCAAGGGGCACCGAACCGGGGGGAGATAGTCCCGGAGGCGCCTCAAGGCGACCTTCCGAACTCCAGGAGCAAAGGGAGCAAGGCTCCTAGGGGCTCCAAGTTCGGCCCTCAGCCGGACACCGTGCCGAAACCTCCAGTGGTTCCGGACTCGGGCAGGTGGCCTTCTTCCAAGAGGGGGAAGCCATCCGTGCCGGTGACTTCTGTCCATCCAGAGGCACCGGACAACCTGCTGGGAACGCTTTGCGGCGCTTCCATCGACAAAGAGCACCGTACTATTATGAGTGCGGTGATCAAGAAGGTTCGGTCCGCCAAGAGCGGACTGACCGAAGCCTGTGCCAGCCTTCTAACAGGCTTTGAGGTAAGTATTTAAAATATAGGAAAATATTACCGCATAGACAGTAGCCCCTGATGCTCTGTTTGGTGTTCACAAAGAAAAGCCGAATAGAGGATCAAATAATATCTGCAGGAGTCTAATACAAGTATGTCTGTATGCGTATGCAGGCTTCGCTGCTGACCTCTACCGCACTGACTACGGAGGTCACTGCACTAAGGCAGAACCTCGAGCGGTCCGAGAAAGAGCTCGGTCTTGCCAAGAGGCAGCTCGAGGAGAACAAAGGTAAGTAATACCTTGTCTATATAAAAAATAAAATGTGGTTGTGAAATGACAGGATCATCATGAATGTGTCAGGGGCCACGACCGAAGTGGCGACCCTGAAGCAAGCATTGTCCGAGGCCGAAAACAAAGCGGCCAAGGAGCGCACCGAGCGGGAGAAACAAGAGGCACGGGTGGGCGAGGTGCACCAAGAGCTCCAGGATCTCGTGAAGAAACATGAGACTTTGGAGCTTGACTCGAAGACGCGAGAGTCCGAGCTTGCCACGGCCCTCAAGAGCACAAAGCATGCCAAGGCTGAGGCCCAAAAGGCCCTCCAGGAAATTGAGGTGATGAGGAAGATAGCGGTGGGTAAGGCATTCAATATGCGAAGCAAGCATGTGAAAGTAAATTACTTGTTACTTACCCGAGTCTGGAGCTCTCCAGGAGCATTCATAGATTTGCCCCGCAGCGTATCGGATGCCGCAAAAATATTACCAGGCCGAGGAGGGAAGCTCGACGGAGAAGCTGTTCTGGTCTCAGTATACTGGGACCGAACATCCGATGCCTATGAGCGACCAGCTGAAGCAACTGGTCGAACTGCACAAGGTGACCAAACAGGCCATGAAGGGCCTTATAGTCCAGATGTGGCCTGGCGACTCCCTTCCCAATAGCTACTTCGGCCTGCTGAGGCGACTTGTGGATGCCTTCCCACAGCTGGAAGTCATCAAGCGGTCTGTCTATATCGAAAGTGCCCGCCGGGCTTTTGCCTGTGCAAAGGTGCACTGGGCCAAGATGGACGCCGAGAAGCTGGTGAAGGAGGGGCCGCCGCAGGGCAAGGAGCATCGCCACCCCGAAATGTATTATGAGGGTGTCCTGAAGGGTGCCCGTCTTGTGGCGGACGAGTGTGCGAAGGATGTAATTTTTGAATGAACTTGCTCGTGTGATCCTGTATTATGAAAACTTGTTCATATGCACTATGCAACGCTTGTTTGAATTTAAAATATTACCTTCCATGCGGCTGTTTGTTAAATCTGAGAGATGGCCAGTCGTCGGCTTCTGCCCCCATGCCACGAGTGCTGGGGTGTTCGGGATAAATCTGAGCACTCTTTTTCCCATTGTTGGGTCCTTCGAGGGAGGTGCTCAGCACAATGAACAAGGCAATCAGACTATAATTCTTTATCACTCTCACATACCCATAGAAGTCTACAATTTGAAATTTTGGCGAAGCCCCTAGTATTCGGAAGGCTGAATTCGGGGCGCTATACATGCCTTAAGCCGGACAAAGCCGACTCCTCGCTCTAAGCGGCATAAGTGTTTAGGGACTCGAGACCTCTCGAACAGTGACCAGCTCCTGCCTTATCATGACAGTCAGTTTTAGCTTTCTGCCTCCTTGGTTGTTGCATAAGTCCTGGGAGTTCCGTGGTGCGACGTAGCTTTCTGTCTCCTTGGTTGTTGCATTGTGTGTCCGGCAATCGTACTGCCAAATGGGGTTTCCAGAGATTAAAGTCCTGAAAGAGAGAAAAATAACAAAGCGGGAAGCCCCTAGTGCGGTTGAGCCGCGTCTTGCGGCGTGCCGTAGTTGTGCCCCCCTCCCCACCTGTGCCCATGGTATTTTCAATGCGTAATTATGTACGCATGGCATGGATTTCGCCGTTTGGCTGGTACTAGGGTGGGGGCCGCCTTGCTATGCGAGCTCAGAACATGCCAGGCGGTCTTGTTGCCGATTACTCCGGGCGCGCTTGAAGGTGTCTGGGTCTTTAATCGCCGAACTGGTGGATTGCCTTAAGAGGCTGTTTTGCGCTTCTGCTGCAAGGGCCGCAGTGTGCTCCTCCATGCGGAGAGAGCGCTCTGTGCTTCCATTGACTGTGATGACCCCCCGAGGTCCTGGCATCTTGAGCTTGAGATATGCATAGTGCGGTACCGCGTTGAATCTCGCAAATGCGGTTCGCCCGAGCAGTGCATGATAGCCATTGCGGAACGGGACTATATCGAAGATTAACTCCTCGCTGCGGAAGTTATCCGGGGATCCGAAGACCACTTCCAGTGTGACTGAGCCTGTGCAATGGGCCTCTACACCTGGTATGACGCCTTTGAAGGTCATTTTTGTGGGTTTGATCCTTGAGGGGTCTATACCCATTTTGCGCACTATGTCCTGATAAAGAAGGTTCAGGCTGCTGCCACCGTCCATAAGGACTCGAGTGAGGTGAAATTCGTCGATGATTGGGTCTAGGACCAGTGCGGCGAATCCGCCATGACGGATACTAGTGGGATGGTCCCTGCGATCGAAGGTGATCGGACAGGAGGACCATGGGTTGAACTTTGGGGTGACTGGCTCCAATGCATATACATCCCTTAACACACGCTTCCGCTCCCTCTTGGGGATGTGGATTGCGTATATCATGTTCACTGTCCGCACTTGTGGGGGGAACCTCTTCTGTCCTCCGGTGTTCGGCTGCCGGGGCTCCTCCTCGTCATCGCTATGTGACCCCTTATCTTTGTTTTCGGCATTTAACTTGCCGGCCTGCTTGAACACCCAACATTCCCTGTTGGTGTGGTTTCCTGGCTTGTCGGGGGTGCCATGTATTTGGCATGAGCAATCGAGTATTCGGTCCAAACTGGACAGGCTCGGAGTGCTTCTTTTGAATGGATTTTTCTGCTGACCGGGTTTAGAGCCTCTGAATATGGCATTGACTGTCGTATCCTCGGTATTGTCGTTGTTGATGCGGCGCTTGTGTTTGTTGCGACGTGACCTGCCATTGCCATCCTTGGTATCCGAAGTACCATGGTTCTTTGATATATTATTGCTGCGAGCCAGCCAGCTGTCTTCTCCCGCGCAAAAGCAGGTCATGAGTGTCGTGAGGGCTGCCATAGATTTCAGCTTTTCCTGGCCAAGGTGCCGGGCGAGCCACTCGTCGCGGATGTTGTGCTTAAAAGCTGCTAGGGCCTCTGCATCCGGACAGTCGATGATTTGATTTTTCTTTGTCAGGAACCGTGTCCAGAATTGCCTGGCCGATTCCTTTGCCTGCTGAATTATGTGGCTCAAGTCATCAGCATCTGGTGGTCGCACGTAAGTGCCCTGGAAGTTGTCGAGGAATGCGGCTTCCAGATCTTCCCAACAGCCGATGGATTCTGCTGGCAGGCTGTTGAGCCAATGCCAAGATGGTCCTTTGAGCTTGAGTGGGAGGTATTTGATGGCGTGTAGATCGTCACCGCGGGCCATGTGGATGTGTAGGAGGAGGTCCTCAATCCATACCGCTGGATCTGTTGTGTTGTTGTATGAATTTACGGGTTTGAAACCCTCTAGGATTTTGTGATCCATTACTTCGTTTGTGAAGCATATGGGGTGTGCGGCGCCTCTGTAGTGAGCTATGTCACGACGCAGCTCGAATGAGTCTTGTCCGCTGTGTTCGGCCCGGCCGGATTTACTTTTACTGTATCCGATGTGACGGTTATCGTCTCATGTAGTGGCGCGCCCTCATGATCCGTAGATCGATCTTGCGTGTTTTGCTTTGTCCTCCAATACGTCTCGCAAGTCTAGCGTGTTTCCCCGTGCCTTGTTATTTTTATTTGAGTGGCATCGAGGTGCGGGCTCGGTTTTTGGCTGAAATGCCTCTCTGTCACGGCCAAGAGGTGGCCGATCAGCCGTGTCATATGCTGGAGATGTAGGTTTTAATGCTTCCTCCTCCAGTCGGGGTAGCAACCTACGCTTTGGGTAACTCCTGGAGGGGCGTTTGAGTTCATATTCCTCGGCCGCAAGGACTTCAGTCCATCTATCAGCTACCAAATCTTGATTAGCTTGAAGCTGGTGCTACTTTTTCTTAAGGCTATTTGCCGTGGCTATAAGCCGGCGCTTGAAGCGCTCTTGCTCGGCGGGATCCACCGGCACGACAAATTCATCATCGTCGAGGCTTGCCTCGTCTTCGGAGGGAGGCATGTAATTATCATCCTCAGCCTCTCCATCTGCCGCTCTCTCGGGAGGGCTGGCTTCTCCATCCTCCTGCTCTAAATCTTGCTGGAGGGGATTGTTGTCGTCTTTGGCACTGTCCGGAGTGCTATTATCTCATGTGTCGGTGTCACCGCTTTTGCTTTGGCGAGACTTAGAGCAGCGTCGCTGACGCCGGCTATCGGTGTTAAAACCGGCGAATCTCGGGTAGGGGGTCCCGAACTATGCGTCTAAGGCGGATGGGAACAGGGGGCAGGGGACACGATGTTTTACCTAGGTTCGGGCCCTCTTGATGGAGGTAAAACCCTACGTCCTGCTTGATTATTCTTGATAATATGAGTAGTACAAGAGTTGATCTACCACGAGATCGGAGAGCCTAAACCCTAGAAGCTAGCCTATGGTATGATTGTATGTTGTCCTACGGAATAAAACCCTCCGGTTTATATAGACACCGGAGGAGGCTAGGGTTACACAAGGTCGGTTACAAAGGAGGAGATATGCATATCCGTATTGCCTAGCTTGCCTTCCACGCCAAGTAGAGTCCCATCCGGACACGGGACGAAGTCTTCAATCTCATATCTTCATAGTCCAACAGTCCGGCCAAAGGATATAGTCCGGCTATCTGAAGACCCCCTAATCCAGGACTCCCTCGGTAGCCCTTGAACCAGGCTTCAATGACGATGAGTCCGGCGCGCAGTGTTGTCTTCGGCATTGCAAGGCGGGTTCCTCCTCCGAATACACCACAAAAGAGTTTTAATAGAAGGATAGTGTCTGACCCTGCAAAATAAGTTCCACATACCATCATAGAGAGAATAATATTTCCACAAATCCAATCCGCTGACACGTTTTGGCAGCATGACATCACACCACGACCCGGTAAGTATTTGAACTGTTTTTCTTTAACCAACCCCACATATAACTTGAGGCGGTTTCTTGACACGTCTTGTCAAAGCAGAGATCATGTTCCCTTTATCACGGGATTCTCATCAATACAAACGTGGGTAACCCAACCGTGCCTGTTGGTATGACTCCTAGATCTTAGGTAAGTCTCGAACGGCCACGAGGAGGATGCCTGATATTCATCCCCTTTATAAAGGTACAAGGCTTTCTCTTTTTTCCCTCCTGTGCTCAATCGAATCCTTCCCCCGCCTCGAGTTCTAACACCCAAAGCCCAGGTCAGGTGCTTCGGACCTTCAATCATGTCCGGATCCAGCCTTTGAGGCCGGTGGATGCCTTCCTCTGTCACGGAGGAGGACATCAAGAAGTTGAGGGAGGCCAGATATCTGACCACCGAAATTTCGCATAGGCTGCCCGCCCGAGGGCATGTCATCCCTACTCCCGAACCCAATGAGAGTGTTGTGTTCGTCTCCCACTTCCTCCGAGGACTAGGCCTCGCTCTGGATCCCTTTGTTAGGGGTCTTATGTTCTATTATGGGCTGAATTTTCATGATCTGGCCCCGGATTCCGTTCTTCACATCTCGTCATTTATTGTCGTTTGTGAGGCCTTCCTCCGCATTACCCCTCACTTCGGCCTGTGGCTCAAGACCTGCGATGTGAAGCCGAAGATGGTTGAGGGGCAGTACGCAGTGTGCGGAGGTGCTCTGTTAAGCAAAATTGTTGATGCTCCATGGCCAAAGGGTTCCTTTCCAGAGGTGTCCGGATTGTGGCAACGGGAGTGGTTTTACGTCACAACTCCCCGAAGTGCCAAGTGGGTAGCTGCCCCCACCTTTCGCTCGGGCCCTCCACCACAACTGATGTCATAGATCAGCAGGGGGCTGAGCTGGGGTCCAGCCAAGGACGTGCCAATACTGCAGAGCCGTATCCGAGATCTCTTCGAGGGATATTTCAGTCTGGTTATGGTAATGCAAGTTATGTTGGTTCGTCGAGTCCAGCCTTGCAAACGCCGACCCCTCCGCATGTGGGAATTCAACCCGGAAGGACCGCGCACTATTTAGAATTTCCTCGGCATGACGCACGAGGAGATGTACAAATCGTTCTTTGGACCCCAAATAGAGTGTCCGGACACCACCGAGGACGTGGGCCTGAGCTGCAACCGCCCCGCGGCCCAAGTAAGTAATCCCATGGCTGAACACACTGTCCTTCTATTTATCATGACATCATTCTGAAGAATCGCTCTTTGACCAGGACTGGATAACACAGGCAAAGATGGTTCGGTGTTCGGCCCGCCTTCCTGAAGGCTTGGACAATCCGGTGCTGGAAAAGATGCTCGAGCCAGCACCTTGTCTAGTGCCCTCAAAGGAAGATGAAGGGGGGAATAAAGAGGGCGAAAGCGGGCCTCCATCGCTACCTATTCCAATCGAGGGAATAAGAGCCTCCGCGAGGGAGAATAACCTAGGGGAAGTATCCGACATTCTCTCTCCCCGGGGAAGGAAGACGTCTACCTCTGAAGATCCGGAAACTAAGGTTTCCAAACGGGAGAAGAAATCTCTGCCAGAGGGACCTGCCTCGGAGGGTACTCTTGCCGCACAACGTCCGCGCGGGGATCAGCCCTCTACCGAGCTATAAGTAAAAGGGTATTCAATAACGAAAATATCTTTATCTATTCCTGAGGAAAATAATCGAAGCATTTATCTTGCAGTTCGGATCTTAGCCCTTCTCAGCAGAGCTCGTCTTCGGGGGATCTTCTTCCGGAGATGATGGAGAGCGAAACGCCTCCCCCTGCCACACCACCTTACGAAGCGGGCAACCCCGAGGTGTTGTCGCGGAGGGCTTCTCTTGATCTGGCAAGGCCAGAAGGTAATCCTATGGCCACCCGAAGTCCTCAATATCTGGCTCTCGAAGAGAGCAATCAAAAGAGTCCGGCACCGTTTGGTGTGCGGTCGGATGTATAGAGGGATCTGCTGGAGAAAGCGGCTATCTCAGAAGAGCACTGCACATTGATGGGTATGGTGATTGAAAGGATTTCGTCCCCGAAAGTGTCGGTGTACTAGAGTAGGGGTACCCTAGTATCCCGAACTTGTGCACGGGTAGTCGCAGCATCCCGCGGCAAGGCTTGCCGGGTGACCGCCAAGGTCCTCCATGGTTCCTTTGGAGCCATTCAAGGACAAAGTATCCAAGCCAAGGAGACAAGACCCCGGCAAGAGGAGCTTGCCGGGAAGGCCAACCAAGGCATCTCAAGGAACTTGCCATGACGCGCCACGCGTCCCGGCAAGGCCCGGTGAGCGACAAGCTCCCGGACGCGACAAGACAACGACCGCGGCAAGGCGCTTGCCGTGGCAAGCCACCACTCTGTGCCCGCGCTCCAGCACATCCACCAACGTGTTGCTCTGGGACCCTTCTAGGCGTACGTGGCGGGAGGCTGTGCAGCCAGCGGTGCGCGGTGGCAAGCGGCGCTGACAAGATTGCCATCATGGCGAGCGGTGGCGTCCCTGACGGTCCCTTTTGCACTATTTAGGCGACGCAGACGGGCATTTAATGCCCTGGTCCCCTGCCGTCAGGGTTAGGTATGATACACTGTAGCAGGTAGCTGTACCAACCGCAACACCTTTCCATTTTTACCCTTGTCTACGTTGCCACCTGTCGGTGACCCCTTGAGCATATAAAAGGAGGCCCATGCGCAACGTTGAGGGGGGGGGGAAGAGAACACTCACGCTCGGTCTCGTTAGCTGCTGGGGTGTACTGTAGCACTCCGCGCTCCCGAGCAAGAACTCAATACAAACCACAAAGCAGGAGTAGGGTTTTACGCATCCGTGCGGCCCGAACCTGGGTAAACTGCTCGTGTGCTTCGCCTCGATCCGCTCTTCGTGCGACCCTCGCCCCCGCCGAACCGAAAGGGACTTGGTCCGCCGGTCCCATTGGTGCTCGTGGATTAGTCCCCCAACACCTTTGGCGCGCCAGGTAGGGGGCTCAAGGTTGTGTGAACCAGATCCGGCGTTCACACGAGCTAGATCTTCATCATCTTCATCGACATGCCGCCGAAGAAGAAGGCTTCGGAGGCGGCTGCTCCGTCCGCGCCGAACCCACCAACGGCTGATGGGGCAGACGCCGGCGGAAGAACGGGCGTCGACGAGGGAGCTCACGGTGCTGCCAGGTCCAAGGACAAGGCTGCGCTGCCCATCGGCGGCGTAGCCGGCTCCCACAACGACCAGGCACACTCCAAGACCTCGGCGTCCGTACATGCACCGTGCCCATCTCAGGAGGCGCGGGACCGGCAGCGTCATGGTACTCACGGTACCATGCGTTTGCTGGACCAAGATCGAGCTAGTGGATCTCGGAGTGCTCAAGACCAGCATGCACGCCAACATGCTGGCACGAGCGAGGCACGGTCGCCTGGACGGGATACTGCTCCTTCTAACATAGTTAGAAGTCCGAGCATATCCCGCTCCTCGCACCGTTCGCCACCGCCACCCGCCACTACAGTAGAAGCTTTGGCGCGAGCTCAACTGCTCCTGGACTACCCTCCAACGGCAGACAAGATCAATGACTGGAGGGCCACCATTCAGAGTCTCATCGGCTTCGCCAACGGCGACACTCAACGGCAGCCGAGCACGTCGCAGCCGCGGCAAGTCAGCCAGGCACGAGCCGGTGGCGACAAGACCGGTGGGGGTGCAACCACTGTGCACTCTCCGCCCCGAAGGCCAAGATCGCCGACTCGCCGGATCCACCTCGACAGCGACTCCACCGCGTCATCAGATCCACGAGCTCGTCACGATCAGCGTCAAGTTCTTCACGAACGACAGCAAGAAGACGCTCGTACTCGCATCGAGCGCTGAAGAGAAGCGCGGCGTCAATCGGACCAGCGCGCTGGGCCCTCTGTCGACATGCATGCACCAGGGGAACCACGCGACTTGCCGTACGCGGTAGGTTGCCCTGCGTTTACTCGTGAGCTGCGGCAAGTCCAGTGGCCCATCACGAAGAATTTCAAGCCAGACGTACCAGAGAAGTACGACGGCAAGTCGCATCCGTCGGAGTTCCTCAGCATCTACACCATCGCGGTGCAGGCTGCCGGGGGGCGGGACGACAAGATCCTTGCCAACTACTTCCCGCTGGTGCTCAAGCCCAACGTCAGGTCCTGGCTCATGCACTTGCCAGACAACTCCATATCCTCCTGGGTAGACCTATGCCATCAGTTTGTCGGTGCCTTTACAGGCAGCCACAAACCTCATGGCCAAGAGAGTGACCTTCATCTGCTCGCCCAGAAGGAAGGAGAGCCCCTGCGCAAGTACATTCAGAGATTCAGCCGTGTACAGCACAACATCCCAGATGTCCACCCTGCCGCGGTCATCAACGCGCCATCAGAACGTGCATAACCGCAGGATGTGGGAGGAGATGGCGATGTGCAAGATCAGAGACGTTAGTGAGCTGTATGCCCTGGCCGACAAGTGCGCACGTGCTGAGGAAGGGAGGAAACTCCCCGGAGAGAATACAGGAGCAGGAGGATCTGACAGCGAGGATGCTGCCCCGGCAAAGAAAAACCGGCGGCGGAACAATAGGAAGAAGAAAGGCAAAGATGTGCTAGTCATTGAGCAGTCCGGCAATGAAGGTGGCGCCAAGAAAGCCAAAGCTGGTAGCTCCGGCAAGGAGATTGCCGCATGCACCAACTGCCAGACTGTGGCGGTCGCCGACAAGTAGGACGGCACCGACAAGCAGTATTGCAAGATCCACCGCACCAAGGGCCATGACCTCCAGAGCTGCAAGAAGGTTGAGCAGCTTGTCCAGCAGCAAAAGGCTGAATACGAGCGACGCGACAAGGAGAGGGCCCAAGGAGGCGCTGGAGAATCCGGCAAGAAGCGCGCCGGCCGAGGAGGACGCCGCGGCAAGGCCAAGCAGCGGCAAGGAGACAGACCTCCCCGCGGCCGCGACAAGGATGAAGATGACGACGACGACGAAGACATGGATGGTGTCGAGACCAGTGAGCAGGAGTTCCAGAAAGCCACATAGGTCTTGTGCGTTGACGGCGGTGCTTCTCTGCATACTTCGCACCGCTAACTCAAGCAGTGGGTGCGGGAAGTCAATGCGGAGGAACCACCTGTCGAGTCACGCAAGCTTCTGAAATGGTCCAGCACGCCTATCATCTTTGATATTGAGGACCACCCTGATCGCACAACTGCGGTCGGGTGCTTGCCGATGTTGGTTTCACCAACTATCCACAACCTCAAGGTCACTAAGATGCTAGTTGACGGCGGGGCCGGCTTGAACCTGATCTCCTCCGCTGTACTCCAGAAACTCCAGATCCCTGACAGCGAGCTTGAAGAGACCGGCACATTCCAAGGAATCAACCCGGGAAGGAGCAAGCCGAAGGGGAAGGTCACGTTGCCAGTAACATTTGGCAGCGAGGTGAACTTCAGGACTGAGAGGGTCACTTTTCACGTTGCCGATTTTCCATTGCCTTACAATGGGATACTCGGCCATCCAGCACTCGCCAAGTTCATGGCGGCCTCTCACTACGCATACAACATGCTGAAGATGCCAGGCCCGATAAGCGTCATCTCTGTCCCTGGCGACAAGAAGGATGCTCTTATCTGCGCCGACAAGATCTACCGGGAAGTGGCAGCCACAACAGATCGCAAGTCACCTGCTGTTGAAGCTCCCGGGGGGGAAGAAGAAGACCAAGTCCGGCAAGAGTTCTGATGCCCACTCCGGCAAGCGCACCTCTTCGGAGTGCTGCGCTGCCGTCGAGGACGCACCATCGAGCTCCACCGGCAAGTGTAAGAAGACAATGGCAGCTCCGCCAGAGACCAAGAAGGTGTCCGCCAAGGAGGATGGCACTGGTGGTACCTTCACCATCGGTGCCACTCACGACCCTAAATAGGAAAGCGCGCTCATTGCTTTCCTGCGGGCGAACGTCGACGTGTTTGCGTGGCAACCGTCTGACATCCCTGGTGTACCCAGGAAAGTAATTGAGCACCATCTTGCCGTTTGTCCTCATGCGCGGCCCGTCAAGCAGAAGGTCAGGAAGCAAGCAGTGGAGCGCCAAGAATTCATCGCAGAAGAGATCAAGAAGTTGGAAGCAGCAGGCCTTGTCAGAGGAGTGCTCCATCCTACGTGGTTGGCCAATCCTGTAGTCGTGCGCAAGGCGAACGGGAAATGGAGACTTTGTATCGACTTTACCGATGTTAACAAAGCTTGTCCCAAAGACCCATTTCCTTTGCCGCGCATTGACCAGATTGTTGACTCCACGGCCGGATGTGACTTGCTTTCATTTCTTGACGCATACTCAGGATACCATCAGGTCTTCATGGCAGAAGAGGATGAGGAGAAGACCGCATTCATCACTCCATGTGGCACGTACTGTTTCATACGGATGCCTTTCGGTTTAAAAAATGCTGGTTCAACATTTGCAAGGGTAGTCCATGTCGCTCTTGAGCCACAAATACACAGAAATGTGGAAGCCTACATGGATGACATAGTGGTCAAGAGCAAGGACAAGGCAACTCTGATTCAAGATTTAGACGAGACCTTTGCAAATCTACGCAAGATCAGCCTCAAGCTCAACCCCGAGAAGTGTGTGTTTGGAGTCCCCTCCGGCAAGCTTCTCGGGTTCTTCGTGTCTCAGCGGGGAATCGAAGCCAATCCCGACAAGATCAAGGCCATTGAGCAGATTGAAGCACCAAAGCGCGTCAAGGATGTACAAAGACTTGCCGGTTGCGTGGCTGCTCTCAGCAGGTTTATCTCTAGGTCTGCTGAGCGCACCCTGCCGTTTTTCAAAATATTGAAAAAGGCAGGTCCAATGAAATGGACTCCGGAAGCGGAGGCTGCACTGCAAGACTTGAAGAGATACTTGTCCTCCACTCCAACACTTGTCGCACCTAAGCCACAAGAGAAGTTGCTGCTGTATATAGCGGCAACCAATCAAGTGGTTAGTGCTGCGTTAGTAGCAGAGAGGGAGGCAGATGACGAGCCAGCAACCATGGCAGGCGCATCCAGCGACAAGCAGGGGGCTTCCCCGACAAGCTCTGGTCCCGATAAGGATGGATCTGCGCAGACGTGCGAGGAGATACAGAAGAGAATGGTACAGCGCCCAGTTTACTTTGTCAGTTCCCTTCTGCAGGGGGCTAGGTCAAGGTACTCTGGCGTGCAGAAATTGCTTTTCGGCTTTCTCATGGCCTCGAGAAAGCTGCGCCATTACTTCCAAGCACATGAGATCACAGTTGTCACTCGTTTTCCGCTGAAGAGGATACTACAGAATCCAGAAGCGACAGGCAGGATTGTTGAGTGGGCACTGGAACTGTCAAGCTTTGGCCTCAAGTTTGAGAGTACTTCAACTATCCAAAGCAGAGCATTGGCAGAATTCATAGCAGAATGGACGCCAACACCAGATGAAGAAATTCCAGAAACGAGCATCCCCATCGAGGAAGCAAGCAAAGAGTGGTTGATGTACTTTGATGGTGCCTTTCGCTGCAAGGCGCTGGCATGCTGCTTGTCGCACCCACCGGAGAGCACCTCAAGTACGTAGTCCAGATGCACTTTCCCAAGGAGCAAGCAACAAACAATACCGTAGAGTATGAAGGCTTGCTTGCCGGTCTCAGGATCGCGGCAGACCTTGGGATCAAGAAGCTCATTGTCAGGGGTGACTCACAGCTTGTCGTCCGCCAAGTGAACAAGAGCTATCAGAGTCCGTTGATGGAAGCCTACGTCGACAAAGTGAGAAAGCTAGAAGAGCACTTTGACGGCCTACAGATGGAGCATGTTCCAAGAGCTCAGAACGCCATTGCCGATGGCCTATCAAAGTGCGCCGCACTTAAGTTACCTGTGGAACCAGGGATCTTTGTGCTCAAGCTGACTCAAGCGTCTGTAAGGCCATCAACTGGACAGAGCAAGAAGAGGAAGTTGATTTCTGGTGACTATTTTCCGGCAGAGCTTCCCGAAGCCGCCGCCAAGAAGGTCCCCATGATCAACGCCAAGAGCGCTGAGGAGCAGTCTGCTCCGGCAAGCCCTAGGGTTTGTTCTGTTGAAGCAGAAGCTCCCGACAAGTTTTGCTCCGGCAAGCTTGCCGGGGAACGTCAAGCTCCGGCAGAGCCGCAGGTTCTCGCCGTACAAGCGGATGTTCCCGCAGCAGCAAATTTGCCTTTAGTCCTTGTTGTCGAGCCACAAGCTCCAGCATGGACACAGCAGATTGTCCATTTCCTTCAGACAGGAGAACTTCCCGAAGAGCAAGAAGAAGCGGAAAGAGTAGCCCGGCAGTCAAGTATGTACCAGTTTGTCGACAACACACTGTATAGAAGAAGACTCAACGGTGTGAAATTGAAGTGTATTCACCGGGAAGACGGACAAAAGCTGTTGGCAGAGATACATGGAGGCATATGTGGTCACCACATTGGCGCAAGAGCACTTGCCGGCAAAGCATTCCGGCAAGGTTTATTTTGGCCGATAGCCCTCCAGGATGCAACTGCACAAGTAACCAAGTGTGAAGTGTGCCAGTTCCATTCCAAGCAGATACACCAACCAGCTCAAGCTCTCCAGACGATCCCTTTATCCTGGCCATTTTTGGTCTGGGGGCTCGACATCCTCGGCCCCTTTCCCCGAGCAGTCGGGGGCTTTGAGTACTTGTATGTTGCAATCGACAAGTTCACAAAGTGGCCGGAAGTGGAAGCAGTGAGGAAGGTGACAGCGCGGTCAGCAGTCAAGTTCTTCAGGTCGATTGTTTGCCGCTTCGGGATCCCTAACAGGATAATCACCGACAACGGTACGCAATTCACGAGCCGCACCTTCATGCAGTACGTCCAAGACCTTGGCGCCAAGGTCTGCTTCGCTTCTGTTGCTCACCCGAGAAGCAACAGTCAAGCGGAGAGGGCAAATGCTGAAGTGCTGCGTGGGCTCAAGACCAGGACTTTTGACAGGCTGCACAAGTGCGGAAGAAACTAGATCGAGGAGCTGCCGGTGGTTCTTTGGTCGATCAGGACGACGCCAAATCGAGCCACTGGCCAGACACCTTTCGCTCTAGTCTATGGAGCAGAGGCAGTTCTCCCCATGGAACTCGTATACGGGTCACCTCGAGTGCTCGCTTATGATGAGCTTGAGCAAGAGCAGCTGCGACAAGATGACGCGCTACTCCTTGAGGAAGACCGTCTTCAGGCTGCTATACGAGCTGCTCGCTACCAGCAAGCTTTGCGCCGCTATCATAGCCGCAAAGTTAACGCCAGAAGTCTCGAGGAAGGCGACCTTGTTCTTCGGCGTGTTCAGTCCGCCAAGAATTCCAACAAGTTGATGCCGAAGTGGGAAGGCCCTTACCGGGTGAAACGAGTCACTAGGCCTGGCGCTGTCCGCCTTCAGACCGAAGATAACATTCCGGTGAGCAATTCCTGGAACATTGAGCATCTTCGTAAGTTTTACCCATAAGGCGCGGTTGCCAGAACCTGTTCCGGCAACCACCTTTTGTACAAGTCTTGCCGCTGTTGCATGTAATCCTTTGTACAAAGACGGGCGCAGACCCCGTGCATAAGTAAAGCTCATATGCTCCGCACATCTTGTCAATTTCATGCTTTCTATTTTTTGCATATGTGATCTGACACTTTGTGCAGCACCTACTACCCGGTAAGCAATAACGAGCCGTAAGGCTCCATATCTTTATTTTCTCCTCTTTCTTTTTTCTCAAGGAAAGGAAGGTTCCCTCGCCCACAAGTTTGCCGGGGGGAAAGGAGAAGATAATGGTATGGACCAGGCATCGTTCAAGAAAGTTTCGCCTTAACGGGAAGCAAACAACAAAAAACCTAAGTTGCCAAAGTTTGAGCAATCAGATTTTTTAAATTTTTAAGTTATCTCCCTTGAACGACCGCACTTTGTATGGAAAACCTGTGCGCGGAGGAACCAACTCGTAGCTAGTTGTGCCCTTACTTTGTTTCGAGTCCGCTCAACAACTTAAGTGAGCTGCGACTAGTTGCGACAAGGTTTCTTGTCGGTAGCGGCACCGCCAGCAGGCTGCTGACGTCCCGCACTCAGCGCTCGCGGCTAAGGTGCCTACACCGGCAAGTTCCCTAAAAGCGTAGGGCAAAAACATACAAAGGGAAGAATCAAGTAAAGGGAATAACATTGCAATCATTACCCGGAATAGAGTTATATTACAAGGTAGCTTGTCGCGGCTCTAACAGATTGTTCTCATAACATGACCAGCAGCGACAAGAAAAGAAGAAAACGGGCGGCCTAGTCTACGCGATCGCCCTCAATCCTCTTGATCCCGCTCACCTTGTCCACAATGGGTGCGACAAGGGTCTTGAGCGCCTCCAGATCAGCATCCGGCGGCAGGGTCTTGAGGACGTTGGTGAGGTTGAGGCCCGGGTTGCGGAAGGCCACCTTCACCAACACCTTTTGAAGAGCTCCCGTGCAGATCTTGCGTGACTCGTCGGCCAGCTGCTTTGGGATCTTCTCCCGGAGCCGCTGGAGGGCCGTCGCCACGCCTTTGAAGGACAAGGTGAGCTTGGCGCTAGGTTGGAGGTTCTCATCAGAGGGATACCCGAGATCCTCCACCCCCAGCTGCGCCAGCTCCCTGTCGATATCTGCGGCAGCATTCACGAGACCCTCTGTCCAGTGCTCCACATTCTCCCTAAAAGCATTCTGGGCGGCGGCAGCACTCGCCAGCAGCGCCTTGTCAGCCTTGATCTCCTCCTTCAAGGCCACCTCCTGCTCCCTGGCGCCGTCCAGCGTCTTGGTCAAAGTGGTCAGCTTCAACTCAAGATCTGCGTTGGAGTCCTTGGCGGCGCTAAGCTCTTTGCCCTTCTCGGTGAGACGAACCTGCAGCTCTGAGTTGCTGTGGGCGTCCTTCTCCCGCTCACGCTTGAGCGCGGCAAGCTCTTCACCACTCGCCTTGAGATCAGCCTCCAGCTGCGCGACCTTCGTCTCCAGCTCCATCTTGGCGGCCTCGGCAACTGCGGCAGCATCCTCTTCTTGCTTAAGGGCTCTGCCGAATTTTTCCTCACGCGTGGCAAGCTCCTCCTCGTGGCTGTCGAGGTTAACTTTCCGCTGCACCAGCTCGCCCTCCTGCGCAGACAGCTTCTCAGCGGCAAGCCGCTGTTGCTCTTCAACTTCGGCCTTCTCGAGGAAGAAGGCCTTCTGCTCTTCGGCGAGTTGCTCCCACTCCTCTGCCAGGGACCGGAGAGCTTCCTGGTTGAGACCTCGGAGCTCCTCCACGCGCTTCTCGATGTCCGCTCCCGCCTTCGTGACAAGCGCCTCGCGGGATTCCAGCTTGGCTTGCCGCGCGCGGTAGAGCGACAACAGCTTCCGCAGCAGCCGCTCCTCCTCAGGCTCGCCGCTGCTGCTACTCGGCGCATCAACTAGCGTCAGCCCAGCGGAGGCGAGAACCTCTCCATCAAAGCTCTCTCCCTCGACCAGCGCCCTGGAGCATGACGCCCAGGGGAGGTTGATGAAGACGCCATCGCCGGCCTTCAAGTAGACGCCTGGCTGGGGCTCTTCGGAGCCTGGCGCTGTGGCAGCGGCGGACGGGTCGGCGGTCGACGTAGCGCCTGGCGCTCCTGTGGCCTCAGGGCCGTCAGTGCGATCGCCAGACCCCTCGCCAGCTGCTGTGGCGGCAGCTTTGGCGGCCTCGTCACCGGCGGGATCATCAATGTCGGCTGCTTCTTCAGTGGCAGCGGCGTCGTCGGCAGCAACCTCGGTCTCCATCGGCTCCGCAGCAGATGGGTCTGATGGCCGGAAAAGTGAGAAAAGTCAAGCAAATACCCAAAAAGAAGAAGAACCCAAGGGAAGCTTTGAAGAGAAGATTACCTGTACTGGGTTCGGCAGTCGTAGTCTCTGCCGCCGGGGGGACGTCGGTGTTGTCCCTTGCCGGAGAACTCTCCCTTGCAACCGCCGGATAAAGGCTCTCCTCTCTCTACTCGGGGCATAAAGAAGTGGCGAAAAAGGGCTACATTGGGATAGACTCGGACAAAGTTTTCGCAGAGATGTGCGAAAACTGCCATGGTCAGAACAGCATTGGGGGTGAAGTCAAGGAGGCGGAACCCGTATGTGTTCATAATATCGCAGAAAAACTCAGAGAAAGGCGGGCAGAGCCCGCAGTAGAAGAACAAGGCGAAGAAAGGATATCCATTTGGAGCCATTTTCCAAGCGACGGCTGGAAGTACCTTCGTGCGCGGATGCGCTCGCGTCTCCGTTGACCAGAAGAGGTAGTAATTCTCCCTCAGCCCCCTCGCGGCGAGCTTGGGGGGGAAGATTGTCCGCTCCTTTCGCAGCGCCGCAAGCCGCTGCGCCTCGGTCGACTTCACAACCTTCCCTTTGTCGGCTCTCGGAGCCATGGCGGAAGTGGTGGAGGAGGTCGACGGCGTTGGTGGTGCTGGTGGCGATGGGGGGTGGGGCGCTGCTCTCTTTCAGCTTTGGGAAGACGAGGGAGCGGCGGAGGTTTCCGAGATTGGAGTAGCAACCAGCGAATGGGCGAACTACCCCTGTTTCCCATGCTTATAAAGAGGGAGGGGGCGGACGTTCTGCCTTTCCGAATAAAGAAACCACCCACGATCTCTCCCACGACGCCGCATTCAACGCGTGCCGTTCGGGGAGGGCGCGGTGGTTACGGGGAGAGATACGGTGTAACCCAGGCCACGCGTGCCCGTGCCCTGTTTTGGGCCTGGCCCAACAGCGCTCGGCACCGCGTATGGCCCAGGCCCGGGGGCTCCTGTCGGTGTACTAGAGTAGGGGTACCCTAGTATCCCGAACTTGTGCACGGGTAGTCGCAGCATCCCGCGGCAAGGCTTGCCGGGTGACCGCCAAGGTCCTCCATGGTTCCTTTGGAGCCATTCAAGGACAAAGTATCCAAGCCAAGGAGACAAGACCCCGGCAAGAGGAGCTTGCCGGGAAGGCCAACCAAGGCATCTCAAGGAACTTGCCGCGACGCGCCACGCGTCCCGGCAAGGCCCGGTGAGTGACAAGCTCCCGGACGCGACAAGACAACGACCGCGGCAAGGCGCTTGCCATGGCAAGCCACCACTCTGTGCCCGCGCTCCAGCACATGCACCAACGTGTCGCTCTGGGACCCTTCCAGGCATACGTGGCGGGAGGTTGTGCAGCCAGCGGTGCGCGGTGGCAAGCGGTGCTGACAAGATTGCCATCGTGGCTAGCGGTGGCGTCCCTGACGGTCCCTTTTGCACTATTTAGGCGACGCAGACGGGCATTTAATGCCCTGGTCCCCTGCCGTCAGGGTTAGGTATGATACACTGTAGCAGGTAGCTGTACCAACCGCAACACCTTTCCACTTTTACCCTTGTCTACGTTGCCACCTGTCGGTGACCCCTTGAGCATATAAAAGGAGGCCCATGCGCAACATGGAGGGGGGGAGGAAGAGAACACTCACGCTCGGTCTCGTTAGCTGCTGGGGTGTACTGTAGCACTCCGCGCTCCCAAGCAAGAACTCAATACCAACCACAAAGCAGGAGTAGGGTTTTACGCCTTGATCCGCTCTTCGTGCGACCCTCGCCCTCGCCGAACCGAAAGGGACTCGGTCCGCCGGTCCCATAGGTGCTCGTGGATTAGTCCCCCGACAGAAAGCGGGCTGCAGGAAACCTTTATGAGTCTACTAACGGGTTTTGAGGTACGTGAAATGATGTACATTTTTGAAAGTACCGCACATTTTTAGATGTGCCCTGTGTAGATAGTAGCCCCTAAGACTCTGGTTGTCATCCAAAACGGCGGCAAACAGAGGATCATAGTCCCAGGCAATAACCAGACTGCCTTTATGTGCAGGTGGTGGAGGCTCCGGTGGCTAGTCGGACTAATGGGTATGCCGACTAAAGCGGCAGCTGGATGCGGCAGATGCCGACATCGTGCTTGTCACCAAGTGGCTTGATGAGGCACAGGGTCAGTGATTTTTCTGGTGATTGTCACATAATAGGAGCAGTCTAATGACAGTATCTTTAATATGTTGTGACTGCAGATGGAGCGGCCACCGTGGAGATCCTTCGGGCGGAGCTTACCCGAGCCAAGGAGCAAGCAAGGAGTAGCAATGCGGCCGCTTTACAGGTGGCCGAAGAGTTAAGGGCCGAAAAGGCCGCACATTGCGAGAGAAAAAGAAAAAATTGCCAAGATGGCCGTGGAGTTAAAAGATGCTGCTGACCGTTACCGGCTTCTTGAAGAGGAAAACCGGGCGAAAGCGACGGACCTGGAGAAGGCCCGGGTGGCTGCCAAGGAAGCCCGCTCCAAACTTAGAGCGATGAAGGAGGAGCTGAATCAAGCTGCAGATATCGTGTCTGGGAAGCCTTTCTTGTTGCGGACTAAGTTCGGAGATCCGAAGTATGCTCCTCTGGACCGGTTATGGAGTTCTGCGGACGCGTACATCGATTTGGCTGCCGGCGCTGCTGATGCCGCCGAGTACTTCAAGGATCAGAAAGGTCCCAAAGTGGAGAAGCTGTTCTGGTCACAGTTTCACGCTCCAGTCCGTCCGCTGCTGCTGAATGAGCGATTGACCGGTTGGGCCGAGCTCCATAGGTTGTCCGTACTTGCCATGAGGTCTGTTGTGGATCACCTGTGGCCGGGAGGGCCAAGGCCGAGTAGCTACTTTAGTTTAGTGCAACAATTCCTTGAAGCTGTGCCACGCATCGATGTAGTAAAGAGATCAGCGTGCATAGAAGGTGCACGGATGGCCCTTGCCCGTGTCAAAACATACTGGGCGGAGATGGAGGCCACCATTGTTGCAGCATAGGGTTCGGCCATAGGCCGAGTGGCTGCCGAGCACTACTTTGAAGAAGTCCTTGAAGGCGCTCATTCGATAGAGGCGCAGTGCTCAAAGAATATTATTTTCCAGTGACATGTAGTCCCATTGTACAAACAATGTTTTATTGAATTTATCAAGGCTGTATTTATACTTTTGCTCGAAAGTGCTATGATGCCTCCTGTGCGGCCGTTTATGTATATATGTATATAACCTGAAAGATGGTAGTCGTCGGCTTCAGCCCCCACGCATATAATGTGGGGGTGTTTGCAGAAGACGCATGTTCACACTTGATCCAACGTCTTGGTCCATTAAGGAGGTGATAGCGCAGCGAACTAGGCAACCGGACTATAATGCTTTAACACTTTCACTTAGCTAGAGGAGTTTGACAGTGGGGCTACTATATAGCCCCTGGTGGCTCCGCGCTCATCCGGATTCGGGGCGCGTACATGCCTGGCCGGGAAACGGCCCTTCGTTAAGGCGGAGGAATCTCAAAGATTCCGCTAGGTCATCGAGTGGTTGACCAGTCTCACGCTATATCATGACAGTCAGTTTTCGGCTTTCTCTACTAAGGTGCTCGTCCGGATGAACCAGGGCACAATCGCAGTAGTTCTCCTGGTGCCGCCTTAGCCGATAGAGCGGAACGTAAGGTAGAAAAACACAGGAGCCGGGCAAACCCAACATTTGACCAAAGACATGATTCGGAGCTGATGCATGTAAGGCCAAACTCGCGACGCCGAACACTCCCTAAGGTATTCGGTCTTTATGATGTAAACCGAGCCTAAATAGTGCCCTTTGTAATAAGCCCCTGGTGTCCAGGTACGTGCAATATTCAGACGTGGCCACATGCCAATACGTCAGCATCCTTCTCAATTGTACTGAGAATCCGAGGGATGTGTATCAACAAGAGACAGTTAAAAAGGTTTACGCAGGGTCTCAATCTAAAAAGAATCCTTGGAACGGGTCCCTGCTGCACGTATGCGCCTGTGTCTCCGTGGAGCCGTATTCTGGACGGGTGTAGCACGATGGTCATCTCTATCAATTACATATAGGTGCACCGGACTCGTCCAACCGTGTCCGTGGTCTTAATGACCTGTTAGATGCTTTAGTTGGTGAGGCCATTTAGTGTCCGGCTGCCAAGGCAGCCGCGCGGTCTTCCATGCGCAAGGAGCGCTCAATATTTCCATTTACTGTAATGATGCCACGTGGACCGGGCATTTTAAGCATGAGGGAAGCGTAATGCGGTATTGTGTTAAAGCGAGCGAAAGCTTCGTGTCCGAGTAGTGCTTGATAGCCACTTTGGAACAGAGCGATGTGGAAGGTTAAATTTTCACTGCGGAAGTTATAGGGGAAGCCGAATATAACCTCTAGTAGTAGGGAGCCCGTGCAATGGGATTCTGGGTCTGGCGTTACTCCTTTAAAGGTAGTATTGCTATGGCTAGTTTTTGTTGGGTCTATCCCCATTTTGCGGACTGTGTCCTGATATATCAGTTTTAAACTACTGCCGCCTGATAACCCACAAGTATAGGGGATCGCAACAGCTTTTGAGGGTAGAGTATTCAACCCAAATTTATTGATTCGACACAAGGGGAGCCAAAGAATATTCTCAAGTATTAGCAGCTGATTTGTCAATTCAACCACACCTGGAAACTTAGTATCTGCAGCAAAGTGTTTAGTAGCAAAGTAATATGGTAGTGGCGGTAGCGGCAACAAAAGTAAAGACAGCAAAATTAATGTTTTTGGTATTTTGTAGTGATTGTAATAGTAGCAGCAGGAAAGTAAACAAGCGAGAACCAGTATATGGAAAACTTGTAGGCACCAGATCAGTGATGGATAATTATGCCGGATGCAGTTCATAATGTAACAGTCATAACATAGGGTGACACAGAACTAGCTCCAATTCATCAATGTAATGTAGGCATGTATTCCGTATATAGTCATACGTGCTTATGGAAAAGAACTTGCATGACATCTTTTGTCCTACCCTCCCGTGGCAGCGGGGTCCTATTGGAAACTAAGGGATATTAAGGCCTCCTTTTAATAGAGAACCGGAACAAAGCATTAGCACATAGTGAATACATGAACTCCTCAAACTATGGTCATCACCGGGAGTGGTCCCGATTATTGTCACTTCGGGTTTGCCAGATCATAACACATAGTAGGTGACTATAGACTTGCAAGATAGGATCAAGAACTCACATATATTCATGAAAACATAATAGGTTCAGATCTGAAATCATGGCACTCGGGCCCTAGTGACAAGCATTAAGCATAGCAAAGTCATAGCAACATCAATCTCAGAACATAATGGATACTAGGGATCAAACCCTAACAAAACTAACTCGATTACATGATAAATCTCATCCAACCCATCATCGTCCAGCAAACCTACGATGGAATTACTCACGCACGGCGGTGAGCACCATGAAATTGGTGATGGAGGATGGTTGATGATGACGATGGCGACGAATCCCCCTCTCCGAAGCCCCGAACGGACTCCAGATCAGCCCTCCCGAGAGGTTTTAGGGCTTGGCGGCGGCTCCGTATCGTAAAACACGATGATTTCTTCTCTCTGATTTTTTTCTCTCCGAAAGCAAATATATAGAGTTGGAGTTGGCGTCGGAGGGTTTCCAGGGGGCCCACGAGGTAGGGGGCGCGCCCTAGGGGGGCGTGCCCCCCACCCTCGTGAGAAGGGTGTGTGCCCCCTGGTCTTCATCTTTGGCGAGGATTTTTTATTGTTTTTTCTAAAATGTTCCGTGGAGTTTCAGGTCATTCCGAGAATATTTGTTTTCCGCACATAAAACAACACCATGGCAATTCTGCTGAAAACAGCGTCAGTCCGGGTTAGTTCCATTCAAATCATACAAGTTAGAGTCCAAAACAAGGGCAAAAGTGTTTGGAAAAGTAGATACGACGGAGACGTATCAACTCCCCCATGCGTAAACCCTTGCTTGTCCTCAAGCAATTCAGTTGACAAATTGAAAGAAAGAAAGAAAAACTTTTACAAACTCTGTTTGCTCTTGTTGTTGTAACTATGTCAAGCCAGCATTCAAGTTTCCAGCATAGATCATAACTAACCATACTTGCAATAATTCTCAGGTCTCATAATTACTCATATCAATAGCATAATCAACTAGCAAGTCATAATAATAAATCTCGGATGACAACACTTTCTCAAAACAATAATAATATGATATAACAAGATGGTATCTCGCTAGCCCTTTCTGAGACCGCAAAACATAAATGTAGAGCACCTTTAAAGATCAAGGACTGACTAGACATTGTAATTCATGGTAAAAGAGATCCAATCATAGTCATACCCAATATAAATTAACAGTCATGAATGCAAATGACGGCTGCGCTCTCCAGCTAGTGCTTTTTAATAAGAGGGTGATGACTCAACATAAAAGTAAATGGATAGGCCCTTCGCAGAGGGAAGCAGGGATTTGTAGATGTGCCAGAGATCGTTTTTGCAATAGAGATAAATTGAATTTTGAGCAGTATACTTTCATTGTCAACGTGACAACTAAGAGATGGCGACATCTTCCATGCTAAACACATTATAGGCGGTTCCCAAACAGAATGGTAAAGTTTATACTCCCCCTCCACCAACAAGCATCAATCCATGCTTGCTCGAAACAACGAGTGCCTCCAACATACATCAGGTCCCAGGGGGAGTTTTGTTTGCAATTAATTTTGATTTAGTTTGCATAAAGCATGGGACTGGGCATCCCGGTGACCAGCCATTTTCTTGTGAGTGAGGAGCGGAGTCCACTCCTCTTGAGAATAACCCGCCTAACACGGAAGATAAGGACAGCCTTTGTTAATACATGAGCTATTCGAGCATACAAAACAGAATGTTTATTTGAAGGTTTAGAGTTTGGCACATACAATTTTACTTGGAATGGCAGGTAGATACCGCATATAGGAAGGTATGGTGGACTCATCTGGAATAACTTTGGGGTTTAAGGGATTGGATGCACAAGCAGTATTCCCGCTTAGTACAAGTGGAGGCTAGCAAAAGACTGGGAAGCGACCAACTAGAGAGCGACAACAACCATGTACATGCATTAAAAGTAATAAACATTGGATGCAAGCATGAGTAGGATATAATCCACCATGAACATAAATATCTTGAAGGCTATGTTGATTTTGTTTCAACTACATGCGTGAACATGTGCCAAGTCAAGTCACTTAAATCATTCAAAAGAGGATACTCTTGGGGAACGTTGCAGAAAACAAAAAATTTCCTACTCGTTTCACCAAGATCATCTAGGAGTTCATCTAGCAACGAGTCATTGGATGCATCTACATACCTTTGTAGATCGCGCACGGAAGCGTTCAAAAGAACGGTGATGATGTAGTCGAACACGACGTGATCCAAATCACCGATGACCAAGCGCCGAACGGATGGCACCTCCGCGCTCAACACACGTACGGGACGGGAGACGTCTCCTCCTTCTTGATCCAGCAAGGGGAAAGGAGAGGTTGATGAAGATCCAGCAGCACGACGGCGTGGTGGTGGATGCAGGGCGTCACAGTAGCAGGGCTTCGCCTATACTACGAGCGAGAGCGTAATGGGGAGAGAGGGAGGCACCAGGGGCTGGTGTGTCAAGTCCCTCCTATCCCCCACTATATATAGGAGGGCCAAGGGGGGGTGGTGCGCAGCCTAGGAGATCCAATCTCCTAGGTGCGGCGGCCTGGGGGAGGTTTCCCTCCCCCCCAAGGCACCTCGGGGTGCCTTCCACTAGGTGGACTCCTCCCCCATGGAAACCCTAGGCGCATGGACCTAGTAGGGCTGGTGCCCTTGGCCCATCTAGGCCAAGGCGCACCCCCTACAGCCCATGTGGCCCCCCGGGACAGGTGGCCCCACCCGGTGGGCCCCCGGGACCCCTCCGGTGGTCCCGGTACAATACCGATAACCCCGAAACTTGTCCCGATGGCCGAAACAGCACTTCCTATATATAATTCTTTACCTCCGGACCATTCCGGAACTCCTCGTGACGTCCGGGATCTCATCCGGGACTCCGAACAACATTCGGGTTACTGCATATACATATCTTCACAACCCTAGCGCCACCGAACCTTAAGTGTGTAGACCCTACGGGTTCGGGAGACAAGCAGACATGACCGAGACGATTCTCCGGTCAATAACCAACAGCGGGATCTGGATACCCATGTTGGCTCCCACATGCTCTACGATGATCTCATCGGATGAACCACGATGTCGAGGATTTAATCAAACCCCGTATGCAATTCCCTTTGTCAATCGATATGTTACTTGCCCGAGATTCGATCGTCGGTATCCCAATACATCGTTCAATCTCGTTACCGGCAAGTCACTTTACTCGTATCGTAATGCATGATCCCATGACCAGACACTTGGTCACTTTGAGCTCATTATGATGATCCATTACTGAGTGGGCCCGGTGATATCTCTCCGTCATACGGAGTGACAAATCCCAGTCTTGATCCATGTCACCCAACAGACACTTTCGGAGATACCCGTAGTCTACCTTTATAGTCACCCAATTACGTTGTGACGTTTGGTATACCCAAAGCACTCCTACGGTATCCGGGAGTTACACGATCTCATGGTCTAAGGAAAAGATACTTGACATTGGAAAACTCTAGCAAACAAACTATACGATCTTGTGCTATGTTTAGGATTGGGTCTTGTCCATCACATCATTCTCCTAATGATGTGATCTCGTTATCAATGACATCCAATGTCCATAGTCAGGAAACCATGACTATCTGTTGATCAACGAGCTAGTCAACTAGAGGCTTACTAGGGACATGTTGGTGTCTGTTATTCACACATGTATTACGATTTCCGGATAACACAATTATAGCATGAATAAAGACAATTATCATGAACAAGGAAATATAATAATAATGCTTTTATTATTGCCTCTAGGGCATATTTCCAACAGATACCACCCCATCATACCACATCATAATCATCTCAATAGCATGTTGGCACCCGAGGTAAATCATTATAACTCATAGCTAATCAAGCATGGCAGAAGAAACTATGATCTCTAATTGTCATTGCAAACATGTTTATTCATAATAAGCTGAATCAAGAACGAGGGACTCATCATATTTACAAAAACAAAAAAGGTCGAGTTCATACCAGCTTTTCTCATCTCAGTCAGTCCATCATATATCATCATAATTTCCTTTCACTTGCACGACCGAACGGTGTGAATAATAATAAGAGTGCACGTGCATTGGACTAAGCTGGAATCTCGAGCATTCAATAAACAGGAGAAGACAAGGCAATATGGGCTCCAGGTTAAATCAACAATAATGCATATAAGAGCCACTTCAACAATTTAATTATGGTCTTCTCCTACTGACCCCCAAAGAAAAGAAAAGAAATAAAACTATTTACACGGGAAAGCTCCCAACAAGCAAAAGAAGAACGGGAAATATTTTTGGGTTTTCTTTTTAATTATTACTACTACAGCAGAAAAATAAACTACTACTATTTTTTTGTTTTTCTTAAGGTTTAACAAAAACACAAGAAGAAAGCAGGGAAAGGAAAATAAACTAGCATGGATATTATAGTGAAAAAGTATGAGCACCGACATCTAGCAATGAGTGTGTGTGAGCATAAATGTAATGTCGGTGAGAAATACGTACTCCCCCAAGCTTAGGCTTTTGTCCTTAGTTGGTCTATGGCCATGGTTGGCCTGGCGCATATCCATAATAATAGTTGTTGGGGTCGTACTGTGATGAGGAGGAATAGTTGGGATCATACTGTGATGAAGAAGAAGACTCTGACTGCCACTGGCTGACAGTCATCTCTGGATCCCAAGGATAAACAGATTGTCGTGGAGGCTCATCTTGTGGCTCCTGTTCCAGGGCTGGTGCAGGATTCTTGTAAGCTTGTACGGCAGCCCACGTGACGAGGTAGAGTCCTACAAAATTAAACAAAGAAGGAGCAGGCAGGATAATAGTCACAGGATGATGTTTGTTAAAGAACAATTGATATTTAAGCTCTCCTGCCCTATTCTTAACAATAAAATCATGTGCCACCATACTTTTATGATCTAGATAAACATAGGGCAGCACCTTTTCTTCCTTCTCAGCATGCCTAATGGGTATGTTAAAATGTGCAGCTAGGCTTGTGGCATAGACGCCTCCAAAGATGGGACCCTTAGTACGGTTCATACTTAACCGTCTAGCAATAATATCACCCATACTAAAATTGTTATCACTGTATAAACCGTGGTGCAAAATAATTATATCAGCGATACTCAGGTTTCCACTCTTTCCGCGTCCAATTAAACAACGACTAGCAAATAATGCAAAGTAGCGTAAAACAGGAAAATGTATGCTAGTGATTCGTGCATCGGAAACCTTTCTAGTTTCTCCTACAATGATAGTATCAATAAATGATGATGTGGCTCTTCTGTCTTGCCCTCAAAAGGGATTAGACAAATCCGACAGAAATCATAAAGTGACATCTCCTTATGGTCATCATATAAATGAAACTCCACCGTAGGTGGTGAGTTCCTAGAATGAAAATGAAAGTTTTGCACAAAAGTATTTGTGAGCAAGAGATACTGATCGCATTGGTCGTGGAGGAAAGTGGTGAGGCCTGCATTGTGAGCCAATTCATGAAAATCTTCATAGATACCATCTGTTCTCATGAAATCTTCAGAAGGCCATTCACACGCCCGAATCTCCGCGGTGGGCGGCAAATTATACTTAGGCTTCAGTGCCTTTTCCTTCGAGCTTTGGCTCGACGAGCCCCTCAAAAATCTCCTCATTATTTTTCTGAAACAATCTGAAATTTTTAGTAACTTCAAAATAAAAATAAACCAAACTCAATAATATTGATAGCAACTACTCCTACAAGTGCCTAGAGCCTATATCAAGCATTAGAACTACTTAGAACCATATAAATTTGACATGCAAGCTCAAGAACATGGTCACCTATGCAGCACAAATTTGCAAAGAATAAAGCACTAGAACAAAAACTAATTGGACCAATGGAGGAGTCACATACAAAGGAACAATCTCCCCAAGCAGTTTTGCGAGAGGTGCTTTGAGCAAGGAGATCAAAGATCGCAGCAAAAGTGGCTGGAACTCGTGCTTGAGTTGGTTTTTCGGGTTTGTGTGAGATAGAGGATGAAGATGGGTGCTGGGATAAGTGGAGGAGGGCTACCATGGGCCCACGAGGCAGGGGGCGCGCCCACCACCCTCGTGGCCAGGTGGCAGCTCCTCCCGCGGTAATTTTTGCACAGTAAATCCTCAAATATTCTTGAAAAAATCATATTAAATTGGCATGGCATTCTGAGGACTTTTATTTTCGGGATATTTTTATATTGTAAGGATAAGTCAGGAAACAGACAGAAAATACTTTTTTACTTTATTTAATATAAATAACAGAAAGTAGAGAGAGGGTACAGATGTTTGTGCTTCTAGTTTCATCCATCTCATGCTCATCAAAAAGAATCCACTAACAAGGTTGATCAAGTCTTGTTAACAAACCCGTTCCGATAATCATGAAACCGGAGAAATTTCGAATAACACTAAGTTACCTCAACGGGGATATGTACATCACCTATAATAAGAATATCATATTTCTTCTTGACAGTAGGGAGAGGAAATTCAAAACCTCCAAATATAATCGATGGAATTTTCCCAATAGAGTTGATACTATGAACTTGAGGTAGTTTCCTCGGAAAGTGTACTGTATGCTCATTACCATTAACATGAAAAGTGACATTGCCTTTGTTGCAATCAATAACAGCCCATGCAGTATTAAGAAAAGGTCTTCCAAGAATAATAGACATACTATCATCCTCGGGAATATCAAGAATAACAAAGTCCGTTAAAATAGTAACGTTTGCAACTACAACAGGCACATCCTCACAGATACCGACAGGTATAGAAGTTGATTTATCAGCCATTTGCAAAGATATTTCAGTAGGTGTCAGCTTATTCAAGTCAAGTCTACGATATAAAGAGAGAGGCATAACACTAACACCGGCTCCAAGATCACATAAAGCAGTTTTAATATAATTTCTTTTAATGGAGCAAGGTATAGTAGGTACTCTAGGGTCTCCAAGTTTCTTTGGTATTCCACCCTTAAAAGTATAATTAGCAAGCATGGTGGAAATTTCAGCTTCCGGTATCTTTCCTTTATTAGTAATGATATCCTTCATATATTTAGCATAAGGATTTTTTTAGCACATCAGTTAATCTCATACGCAAAAAGATAGGCCTAATCATTTCAGCAAAGTGCTCAAAATCCTCATCATCCTTTTTCTTGGATGGTTTCGGAGGAAAAGGCATGGGTTTCTGAACCCAAGGTTCCCTTTCTTTACCATGTTTCCTAGCAACAAAGTCTCTTTTATCATAACGTTGATTCTTTGATTGTGGGTTATCAAGATCAACAGCGGCTTCAATTTCTACATCATTATCATTACTAGGTTGAGCATCATCATGAAAATCATTATTAATATTTTTACTAGGTTCATGTTCATTACTAGATTGTGTTTCAGCATCAGACATAGAAATATCATTTGGATTAGCAGGTGGTTCAGCAATAGGTTCACTAGAAGTTTGCACAGTTCTATCATTTTTCTTCTTCTTTTTAGAAGAACTAGGAACATCAATATTATTTCTTTGAGAATCTTGCTCGATTCTCTTAGGGTGGCCTTCAGGATACAAAGGTTCCTGAGTCATTCTACCAGTTCTAGTAGCCACTCTAACAACATAATCATTTTTCTTATTATTCATTTCATTTAGCACTTCTTTTTGAGCTTGAAGTACTTGTTCTACTTGAGTGGTAACCATAGAAGCATGTTCGCTAACAAGTTTAAGTACACCTTTAATATCAGCCATATAATCACCCAAGCGTCTAATCATATAAGCATTTTCTTTTAATTGTCTACCAAAATAAGCATTGAAGTCGTCTTGCTTAAACATAAAGTTACCAAACTCATCCAAGCACTGACTAGCAATTTTAGTAGGAGGGACTTCAGCTTTATCATATCTATAGAGAAAATTTACCTTTACTACCTGTGTCGGGATATCGGGATCAGGAGGTTCTTCAGTAAATAAATAATTAAGATCATATGTTTCTTCAACAGGCGGTGAATTAAGACCATGTATTTCTTCAATAGGAGGTAAATTCTTGACGTCTTCAGCTTTAATACCTTTTTCTTTCATAGATTTCTTTGCCTCTTGCATATCTTCGGGACTGAGAAATAGAACACCTCTCTTCTTCAGAGTTGGTTTCGGAATAGGCTCAGTAATTGGAGCAGGAGTTGGCTTAGGAGCTGGCTTAGGAGCTGGCTCAGGAGGTTCCCAATTATTTTCATTTGTCAACATATTATTCAATAGAATTTCAGCTTCATCCGGTGTTCTTTCCTTGAAAAGAGAACCAGCAAAACTATCCAGGTAATCTCTGGAAGCATTGGTTAGTCCATTATAAAAGATATCAAGTATTTCAGGTTTCTTAAGAGGATGATCAGGCAAAGCATTAAGTAACTTGAGAAGCCTCCCCCAAGCTTGTGGGAGACTCTCTTCTTTAATTTGCACGAAGTTGTATATTTCCCTCAAAGCAGCTTGTTTCTTATGAGCAGGGAAATATTTAGCACAGAAGTAATATATCATATCGTGGGGACTACGCACACAACTAGGATCAAGAGAATTAAACCATATCTTAGCATCACCCTTTAATGAGAACGGAAATATTTTGAGTATATAGAAGTAACGCAATCTCTCATCATTAGTGAATAGGGCAGCTATATCATTTAACTTAGTAAGATGTGCCACAACAGTTTCAGATTCATAGCCATAAAACAGATCAGATTCAACCAAAGTAATTATATCATGATCAACAGAGAATTCATAATCCTTATCAGGAACACATATAGGTGAAGTAGCAAAAGCAGGGTCGGGTTTCATTTTATCTCTAAGTGATTCTTTGTTCCATTTAATTAATAACCTCTTAAGCTCATATCTATCTCTGCAAGCTAAAATAGCTAAAGAAGCATCTTGATCAAATAAATAACCCTCAGGAATAACAGGCATATTTTCATCATCACTATCATCACTACTAGGACAAGGGCTATAGATAGGATTGATACTAATGGCGCACCAGGGAAGTAGTGCGCCACTACTATATACTAATGGCGCACCTGTTGGTGATGCGCCATTAGTGTGGAAGACACTAATGATGCACCAGAAACAGGGTGCGCCACTAGTATTATTTTTTTTTCATTTTTCCATACATACTAATGGCGCATCAGGTCGACAATGCGCCATTACTAGTTCTAACTAGTAATGGCGCACCAGGCAGAGAGTGCGCCATTACTGTAATTTTTTTCTTATTCTTTTTTTTGCAAAACTACTAATGGCGCACCACCTGCAGGTGCGCCATTAGTAACCAGGGTTACTAATGGCGCATTTCCTTGTGGTGCGCCATTAGTAACCTGGGACCCCAACAAGATATTTTGGACAGCCCCACACCTACCCACTCACTTTCCCCACTTCATTCCCTCCACCTCCTTCTCCAAGCTTTCGGCTGCCTCCTCCTCCTCACCTCATTTCCACCATAGATTCATCAAAATTAAGTGGTGAAATTACCTTTTTTGATAGGTAAGTAAGGGGAAAGCTATCTTCATGATGTAGATCTACTTTTTTCTCCCTAGCTCGCTCCAACAACGTGCACATGCACTTTTTGTGGCCTAGCTAGATCTATGTATGTTTGTGGTGTTGCATGTGTTTGTGGTGTTGCATATATGTTTGTCTTTGAAGGTACCGGTATTTGAAATGCAATAGTTGCCAATATTTTGCCGGAATGTTTTGATTCATTTCCGTTTCGGCGAGAATTTTGGCACTATGCATTCTTTTTGGTCCTATTTTTAGGGAAGGTCATGCCAAATTTTTTCTTGGTTCTAAAATATCGTTTTGCTCTACCCCGCAGGCGACCATGGTCCGCACGATGACTGAAGGCATCGTGAATAGGTTTTTGAGCTGCGCGAAGGCCGAGATACTTCAAAAGAACGAGACGGAGATAAGATGTCCGTGTCGAAGATGCAAGCTGAAGAGCCTTATTGCGGACCCGGATTCCGGGCAGGTGCAGGACCACCTGCTCTTGCGTGGTTTCATGGATGGCTATCGGTGGCAAGGTGATGAACATGACTATGAAGTCGTCCATGGCCGGGGTCGGGCAAGAAATGAGGAAGGGCAACAAGACAAGTACCACCGCGGCGAGGGCGGGCAAGAAGACGAAGAATCTCCAGGACATGATCACGACGGTGATGCTGTACATAGTCATCATGTAGAAGATGTCGTACATGATGATGAGGAAGATCAAGACGAAGGGCATGATCATGAAGATGAAGATGCCGGAGCAGACGACGATGGAGGCTGTGTGCAGGACCCTCATATTCAAGAGCTGCTTCTCAAGCAGACGGATAACGCAAGAGCTGTCGCCCGAGAGAAAGCCAAGCTGGATCAACAGGAGATACACGTGGTTACTCCACTGTATGAAGGATGTAGGCCCGAGGATACCCGCCTGAAAGTAACGCTCATGGCTCTGGAGATGAAGGTAAAACACAAAATGACCGACGCATGCTTCGACAAGAACATGTCATTCTGGCACGAACGTCTTCCCAAGGGGAACAAGTGCCCGACCAGTTTCGAGGAGGCGAAGAAAATCGTGTGTCCTCTGGATTTACCGCACGTGAAATACCATGTGTGCATGAACAATTGTATCATTTATCGGGACGAGCACGCAGAGTCTACCATATGTCCGGTGTGCGGCATCACTCGATACAAGAAGAGGAAGAAAGCTCCTCGAAAATCGGTGTGGTACTTTCCGATCACTCCTCGTCTGCAGCGGTATTTCACGGACCCTAATGTAGCAAAGCTCCTGCGTTGGCACGCGGATAGGGAGGAGAAGAAGCGGGAAGATGACGGAAATGATCCGGAGATAAATAAAAAAGACAAGATGCTGAGTCACCCTAAGGATGCGAGCCAGTGGCAAGCGTTGAACTTCGAATACCCAGAATTTGGGAAGGATCCAAGGAACATCGTGCTGGGCGCGAGCACCGATGGAGTCAATCCGTTTGGTAGACAGAGAAGCACACATAGCACCTGGCCTGTGTTTGTGTGGATGTACAACCTTCCCCCCTGGTTGTGCATGAAGAGGAAGTACATTCACATGAGTATGCTAATTGAAGGGCCGAAACAACCAGGGAACGACATCAATCTGTATCTGGGGCTGCTGAAGGAGGAGCTAGACACAATGTGGAAAACGCCAGCCAATACATGGGACGCCGCAGAGAAAGAATATTTCCCTATGAGAGCCGACTGCTCACGACGGTGCACGCTATCTCGGTTACGGATATCTCGCGGGGCAGGTAGTCCATGGATTTTCTGGACGCGTAAGGTGCATGGATGACACAACGTATCGCCAGCTAGATAGAGATCCCGGGTTTTCAAAAACCGTGTTCATGGGACATCGAAGGTGGCTTCGCGACGATGACCCGTGGAGGAAACGCAAGGATCTGTTCGATGGTGAAACCGAACCCCGAAAACTCCCATGTACGAGGAGCAGCGAGGAAATAGACGAGCTGTTGAAAAATTGGAAAGACTGCCCACTGCCGGGAAAGAAGCAAAAGGCGCCAGAGCCGGGAAAGAAGCGAAAGGTGCCAGAACCGCTGGTGAAGGTATGGAAAACGAGGTCTGTTTTCTGGGACTTTCCATACTGGAAGATCCACCGTGTGCCTCACAGCCTTGATGTCATGCATATCACGAAGAACGTGTGCGAGAGTCTGCTTGGTACCCTGCTCAACATGCCAGAGAGGACCAAAGATGGGCCGAAAGCAAGGGAAGACTTGAAATCAATGGGCATCAGGCAGGAGCTTCACGCTAATGATGATGATGATGATGATGATGATGATGATGATGATGAGGCGAAGCAGGACACAGAAAGTCGTCGCAAAGGCAAAAAGGCCAAGAAGACCGGAAATGACTACCCTCCCGCGTGCTTCACTCTAAGTCAGGAGGAGATCAAGCAGTTTTTCACCTGCCTCCTAGGAGTAAAACTTCCTTACGGTTACGCGGGGAAGATAAGCAGATACCTAGACCCAGCGAAGCAGAAGTTCAGCGGGATGAAGTCTCACGACTGTCACGTGCTGATGATGCAGATACTTCCAGTTGCAATCCGTGGGATCATGGACGTGCACGTCCGTGAAACGCTATTTGGCCTATGCAACTTTTTTGACGTCATCTCTCGGAAGGCGATTGGCGTGAGGCAACTCAGAAGGCTACAGGAAGAGATCGTGGTGATACTATGCGAGCTTGAGATGTACTTCCCGCCCGCATTCTTCGACGTTATGGTGCATCTGCTGGTCCATATCGTGGAGGATATCATCCAACTCGGGCCGACGTTCCTGCATAGCATGATGCCTTTCGAAAGGATGAATGGTTTCATCAAAGGATACGTTCGCAACATGTCACGTCCAGAGGGAAGTATAGCCAGGGGCTTTCTAACCGAAGAGTGCATCTCCTACTGCACGAATTATCTAGGCATCGAGAACCCCGTTGGTCTGCCCGTCAACAGGCACCTCGGCAGGCTCGCTGGATGGGGTCACCGTGAGGGTCGCCGCGAAATGCATGTCGACTTCGAGGGTCGACTCGCCGACTTTGAAAGAGCAAACCTAGTCGCGCTACAACACATAGACGTGGTCGATCCTTGGGTGGTAGAGCACAAAACCTTTATTGAGAAGACGTACAATGACCGAGGCCAACAGAGGACGGACGGAGATATACTCAAAGAGCACAACTCATGTTTCACGCGTTGGTTCAAGCAGAAGCTTCTGTCATACCCTTTACATGAGGATTCTTCCGCGGAAGAACAACTCATATTCGCCTTGTCACAGGGCGCCGAGCACAACCTGATGACCTATGAGGCGTACGATATCAACGGCTACACATTATACACCGAGGACAAGGACATGAAGAGCGATGGTTATCAGAACTCTGGGGTAACGATGGAATCCTACACCGGCAACGACAAGGACAGATACTACGGAAGGATCGAGGAGATCTGGGAGCTGAGCTACGCTGGAGAGAAGGTCCCGATGTTCCGTGTCAGATGGGCCAAGAGCGTCCTAAAAGAAGACCGGTATTTCACCACCATGGTTATACCCGAAGCCAAATCCAAGACCGCGGGCGCAAACGTCACCACGAAAAATGAGCCATGGGTACTGGCTTCCCAAGTGGACCAATGCTTCTTCATTACCGACCCGTCAAAGCCAGTCGTGTTGTCGTGAGGAGAGGCAAAAGGAAGATCATCGGAATGGATGGAGTAGCCAATGAGCAAGACTTCTACAAGTACGGTGACCCGAAGATCGAACATGACGACGACGATGAAGTAGCAGCACACACCACAAGAAGAAGCAGGACCACCCTACCTAAAGGACGTCCGTTCCACAGAAGAACTCCATTTGCAAACCACTCGGCCATCTCTCTGGGATATCCTTTTTATTGCTAAACCTCCACAATCCTTCCCATGCTCGCTAATTGAACCGTCCGTCTTCATCTTAATCCATTCGTTTCCCGGTGGTCAACACACAATAGAATATGTTTGTTTTTGATCGGATTGAGACAAAAGTACCATTTTTAGGATGTTCGCCGATTCTTCCTCTTCTTTCTCTCATAAAACTGGAGATACTAGCTTCTAATCTGCATATTTTTGCAAATCCTTTTCCATTTGGATTTTTGAAAACATTAACTTACCTCTAGAATTCCACTATATATAACGTTGACGTTCCGCCAAAATGTGCCAGAGCGAGTGAAAGGCAAGCCTACCCACGGTGTTAACTTGCCATCCCCAACAAATCTGCTAGCAGCCCATTCGAGTTCCGCTTGGAAACAAGAAGCTCTTCTTTATTTGCGTTTTTTTGCCCAAGATAAGCCCATTTTCCAGAGCCAAGCCTATTATAAGAGTTCAACTGCCATATTCGGATGGAGTCCAAATGCTTGCATCTTGGGCTGAAGAATGACC